>NC_021162.2:16828787-16830279 GCF_000331145.2 Cicer arietinum | reverse complement strand
GATGGATTGGTCCCAAGCAGGTCATTCTCAAAACAGATAGAAGATGTTATTGCCACTTAGATTAAGAAAGGAATAACAGCTCTAAATATACAACCCTCGGTAGCCCCTGTCAAATTACTAAGGCAGACTAGCTGTAATCTTTGTGGAGGGGCACATAAAACTGGAGTCTGCGAAACACGGGATGATAATGAGTTAGAAGAACTAGAACAGGTGAATCTTGTTGGTAATAATGAGAGGCAGAATAACCCCTACTCTAATACGTACAATCCTGGTTGGAGAAATCATCCAAATTTTTCCTGGAGAGATCAGCAAGGTGGTTCTCAGGGTCAACAAGAAGCTCAAACGAACCAATTTCCACCTAGAAAGGCTGCTTGGGAGAGTGCCATGGAGAAATTAGTGACAACCACAAATTCTTTCATTGAAGAGTCAAGAGCCATCCAGAAAAATCACTCTGCATCCATAAAAAATCTGGAAACTCAAGTGGGTCAACTTGCTCAACAAATGGCACAAAGAACGACTGGAAATTTGCCTAGTGACACAGTTACGAATCCACGAAATTATGTCAATGCCGTGACAACAAGGAGTGGCAAGGTAAGTGAACAAGTACCACTTAAAGTCAAACAAAGTGTAAGCACTTCAAGCTCGACCCACTCAGAAGAAACAATCACACCGACCTTAGTGGAAGAGCACACCACTCTTGAAAAGGAGGAAGAACATGTGGTACAAAAAAGGGAACCACTGCCAAAACCAGAAATTCGACTTCCGTTTCCTCAAAGGTTAAAAAAGGAAGAAACAGAAAAACAATTCAGTAAGTTCCTTGATGTTTTTAAAAAATTACAAATTACCATTCCTTTTGAAGAGACACTAGAACAGATGCCAACATACGCCAAGTTCATGAAGGAGATTCTATCGAAGAAAAGAAAAATCGGCGGTGAAACAGTGATGCTAACCGAAGCATGTAGTGCTATACTACAGAGAAAACTTCCGCCGAAGCTCAAGGATCCTAGAAGCTTCTCAATCCCGTGTGCCATTGGAAATAGAACTTTTGGGAAGGCTCTGTGTGATCTTGGGGCTAGTGTAAGTCTTATGCCCCTTTCCATATACAAAAAACTGGGCATTGGAAAAGTCAAAGACACACAGCTGATGCTACAATTTGCGGATCGCTCAATGAAACACCCTTATGGAGTGGTGGAAGATGTGTTGGTTAAAGTGGATAAGTTCATTTTTCCAGTGGATTTCGTGGTACTAGACATGGAGGAAGACAATGACATTCCTTTGATTTTGGGGAGACCGTTCTTAGCAACAGGGCGAGCTATGATTGATGTAGCAGATGGCACCTTAACCTTTAAGGTAAATGAGGAAACAGTCACATTCAATATTTTAAAAGCCATGGAGCATTCAAACGAAAGAGAAGGGTGCAACCGAATTGAGATTTTTAATTCGATAGTCGATGAAGAAGGTGAACATCAAGGACACATTATGCCATTAGAAA
>NC_021162.2:16795094-16827496 GCF_000331145.2 Cicer arietinum | reverse complement strand
TTACAAGCCAAACACCTGACTTTAATTAAATCAGCTTACTTGGAGTTAGGTAGAAAAAAATTCTTGTCTTGATAAAATTCTAAGTTTGGGGTTGCTCATGGGATAGCAACTTTCTAAGTTTGGGGTGGTGATTCTCAGAAAACTCAGAAAAAGAAAATAAAAAAAAATAAAAAGAAGAAAAATAAAATGAAAGAAGAAAGAAGAAAAACAAAAACAAAATATATCTTCTTGGTTCTTCTGTCAATGTCTGAGAATCTCCATAATGAAAAGGTGAAGAAAAAAAAATGGTAGAATAATCTGGAAATGTATGCCTAACTCCAAGTGGTAAAGCCTACTATCCTAAAATGTCCTACCCTTACCTAAGCCCCATTACAACCCGAAAGTCCTCCAAAAATGTATGTGTTTACTGCATTGTGATTGCTAACTAGAATTTTTTCAAGCCTATGGTAGCGTGATGCATGTTCTAGGATTTGAGTGATAAATTCATAAATCTTTCAAAACACTTGAGAGAAATTTTGGTGAGATTGTGTGAAGAGAGAGTTGAATTTGATGAATGAATGCCAAGGTGTACAAATCTTGGTGTCTGTATTTTTGAAAACAACCATAGAGCATGATGAATGTTTTGCAGTAGCAAGAACTTTGAAATTTGAGTTTGATGTAATTTGGGAAATTGAATTTAAGTGTGCATTTAACAGGACCAAATATGAAATTAATTGTTGCTTGGCGACAAGCAATAGATTAAGTTTGGGGTTGTGATTACTCTTCATCATATGCATATTTTCCCACTGTTTTAGTCTTATTTATCCTCAATCATCAGTTAAATTAAGGATTTATTTGATACATTTTGTTGATTTTTGTTCTTTGAGTTAATAAAATGTTTTTTGTTTTTATTTCGTTGATTAAGTAGGAATTTGTCGTAATTTTACATTGCGTTTTGTTTTAGTGCAGTGCTGAATTTTGGTGAAAAATCAACATGATATATGTGGAGTATTTCAGCCATATCTGGAGTTCTAGATGTCCAATTAGTGTCACGCCAAGTGCTAATGAAAGCTAAGATCCATATCTACAACTCACATGAAGACACCGGGACCCAATTCAGACGCAAAAGATTACAAAAATGCAAAATACATCAGACAGCAGATGTTGTGCGCCTGGAGCGCGCCTGGAGCGCATTTCTCGTGTTTCAGTTCTGTCAACGCGCGCCCTGCGCGCCTGGGGCACGCGACGCGCACCAGCAACCATCAAAACGCAGATTTTTACTGTTTTAGGGATCTTTTTGACTCTTGGGAACTTGGGAGACTTGTGCCCTAGCATAGAAACTCAAAGACGCCCGTTTCTAACGCCATTGAAGCAGTTTTATCAAGAATCATCCATGAATCATTCTTGTAATTCTTCTTTAATCCTTATCTTTTGTATCTCTGTCATGAGTAACTAAACCCTATTTGTTAGGGATGAGTGTAACCAGATGAAACCCTTATTTTTCTGATTTGATTTCTAGTTATATGCATGAGTTATTGAATTGTTTTCCTCATCTCTGTGCTTAATGCTTTTTATTGTTTGATCAACATTAAAATGTTCTACAATTTGTATTTTGAAACGGAAGTGGACTTTCTGAATGTTTGAGATGAGAAATTCACGAATTTGTAGTCTAGGGATAGATGCAGGTCATGAAACCAATTAAATTAGTTACAAAGCAATAATTTACAAGAGAATTTCTATACGGTAATGCTTAATTCTAATCTTAAATCCACTAAGGAATTATGGGTTACTTTGGAATTAAAGGTTCTGTCACTAAGACATTAGGGCAAGAATAATAAAGAGAATTCGGTAATAATTCAATAAAGGAATTCAATAACTAGGATCAAATTAGACACCAAGGTTGGATTCGAAGTGAAACTCATCTCTGACATTTTTCTCAATTTATAAAAGATCAATTTTGCTACTGCTGTCAATTATAATTATTATTTCAATCAACTTGGGAACTTTTTGTTCAATTTTAGTAACTAAATATAATTCAATAGTAAAACGCAATCCTTGAGTTCGACACTCGGTACTACCGTTTTATTATTACTTGCAATGATTCAGTACACTTGCTGAAACGCTATCAGTTACTCGTGCTCTTTTATGCCATGCTCATTTGCCTAAATGTTGTTGGTCTAATGCTTTAAAAACATGTTGTTTACATCACTAATCTGATTTGCACCCTTGTGTTAAATCTTAAAACTCCTTACGAAATTTTATACATCATTCCTCCAACTTTTACTAAATTGAAGGTCTTTGGTTGCTTGGCATAAGATGCTACTTTAACTAATGCTCGCACCAAATTAGACCCCATTGCAAGAAAATGCATAAAAGGTTATATTTTATTTGATTTGTATATACGTGCTACTTTTATCTCTAGAAATGTTATCTTTTATGAATCTATTTTTCCTTATCCTCAAAATAATGTTTCTGCCATTGTTTTAGATCATAGCACTGACACTGATGATGTCTTTATTTTTTATAATTATATTGTAATGAATTAGGTGCCCCATAATTATAATTATGCTACTGCTTTGCATCCTTATGAATGTCATGTTGTTTCATCTTTTCATGATTCCCCTTGCATAAATGATTACATTGTTCGTCATACTAATCTTGACATTGTTTCCCCATTACATTCCTTATCTAATGTATTATCTTATTATAAATTTTCTCCATCTCACTTTAAGTACATCAACGCTATAACTGTTAGTCATGAGCCATCTCATTATAAACATGCTATTAAACATGATGCATGTATTAAATCCAGGGAGGGTGAAATAGATGCTTTAAATAAAAACAACATTTGGGTGATAAATGAGTTACCACAAGGCAAAAATCCCATTGGTTGCAAATGAATATATAAAATTAAACACAACTCTGGCAGAAGCATTTAAAGGTATAAGGCTAGATTAGTTGCCAAGGATTTTAATCAAATTGAATGCATAAACTACTTTGACACTTATTCTCCAGTTGCCAAACTAACCACTGTAAGACTACTACTTGCCTTAGCCTCTTTCAATAATTGGTTTTTACATCCATTGGATGTACATAATGCTTTCTTACATGGGGACTTGGATGAGGAGGTTTATATCAACCTACCCCCGGGTATGTCCACTACTCATCCAAACCATGTATGTAAACTTTAAAAATCCCTTTATGGACTTAAACAATCTAGTAGACAATTGTTTGCTAAACTGTCTACTGCTTTACTTTCTAAAGGATATATTTATTGCAAGTAGTGATATCGAAGAATGCACAAATATTTAACCTATGAGACTTGAAGTACTTCCTTGGTTTGGAAGTATTAATATCAAAGTTAGGAATCAACATTTGCCGACGCAAATATGTTATGGATCTGCTGGTTTGCTTGCCTTTAAACCGTCATCTACACGTATTTTAAAGGACATTAGACTTGCTTCCATTACATAAACCCCCTTTCCAATCCTTCCTTGTACCGATGACTGGTGGGATAACTCATATACCTTACAGATACAAGACCATATATTAGCTTTTCAATTCAACAATTAAGCCAACATATGAATTCTCCAACTGACACTCAGTTTGAAGTTGCCATACGTTTACTCAAATGTCTCAAATCATCACTTGCGAATGGTATTTTCTTTTCTGCCTTTTCTTGCATTCAGCTCAAAGCGTTCTCTGATTCTAACAGGCCATGTGCCCAAAAACCCATAAATCTATCAGTGGATATTGTGTCTTTCTTAGTGTTTCTTTAATATTCTAGAAGTCCAAGAAGCAAGTCACATTTTCTAGAAGTTCTTCGGAAGCAGAGTATTGGGCCATGACCTCCGATGTATGTGAATTACAATGGTTGACTTATCTCCTTCAAGACCTCCAAACTGATTTTGCTGCACCAGTTCTTTTATATTGTGACAGTCAGTTCCCAAACACATTGCAACTAATTCTTCATTTCACGAACACACCAAACATATAGAACTTCATTGCCACCCCGTTCGCGAGAAACTCCAGCCTAAATTGTTTCATCTTTTACTTGTCAGTTCTACCTAACAGTTGGCAGACGTTCACCAAAGGTTTAGATCCCAAACCCTTTCAGAATTTCTACTCCAAGCTAGGCTTAATGAACTTATGCGTTCCAACTTGAGACAAACTATTAGATATAGTTGCATTAGTAGACTTAGTCATGATTATTTGTTGATGACTTAGTTTTCTCCATTTGTTAGTAAGAGAAATTAATCCAGTTAGATTAGTTACATCATTTACACCCATTTCCTTTTTTGTATTTTCCCATATATAAATAATTTGTATTGCATCATTATCAGTTAATGAGAATAGAGGTAATTCAATAATATACCATATGTTTATCATAACAATAATAATTATTTTGTATGGATAACAAAATAGAATGATGATCTGACTTGGATTTGGTCAACGTGCAACAAGCAACATAACTCTAGCTATCAATCATTCATTGTAGCAGATTGCATAGTCCAACCTCCGTACAACATTAGCAATACCCCTTCTACCATTATTCCAAGTGAAATTAGCTTCTCTAGTTTGTAAATGTGTGAGATGACAAGTGTCTGATCATACCAAAAAAATCATCACAAGAAGCTTGATTTAGAGCTTGGTTACCACGTCCCTTATGAGCACTGAGAATGACATTAAAATCGCCTATAAAATATCATGGACCATGGGGATCCTGGTGGTTGAAAGCAAGGTTGATCCATATTGTTCTTCTGCTAAGATATGATGTACTACCATAAATAGGCTCAACATATTAAGTCGGGGTATTCCATAAGACTAAAAAAGCAATATGTTGTTTAGTGCAATCAATGATGATATGATTTATATCTTTCTTACAAATTCCCTATAGATTAGGCATCTTGTTGCCACATTTGTTTAAAGCAAATTGTTTGAGGTTCTGACTGGACCAAAACATTGTCCGAACATGATCATAAGATATCCAAGGTTTAGCTACGAAAACAAAGTCAAATTTATGAGACAAAATAAAAATATTATTACCTTTGGAACATGTACGACCTGTGGTTGCTCCTTGTAAATAGGATGTTCAACATGTTTTTTGTTGCTTGTTATTATAATTAGTAACATATCTTGTCTTAATAGTATAGAAGTTGTTAATTACAAATAAATAAATTATGTAAATGTTCAATATTATTATTACTATTATCATCATCATATTATTAGTTTATATATATATCGGAAAAAATAAGAGATAATTAGCGATAACTATCTCAATAATGCGGAATAATTTTTTCCCCATCTGTGCAGATAAATGGTCAACCAGAAAATACAATTCCACAGAGAAAAATAATTGGCAGAAAGTTAAATATGAGACAAACACAATTATTAACGAGGAAAATTTCCCTCAAATTGAGAGAATAAAAATCACGGGGCCCGTTAAAAATTTCCACTATAATAATTAATGGGTACACCAGGTCTTCCTAATAACAATAGGGAACATCACTCAACAATAACAACCTTATAACAACCTTCCACTAAAGTGGGTATGCCAAAGTAACTCTCAGAGAAGGTAAAACTACTCAAACTGTTTATTAAAATAACAAACTCAGTGGTAGGAATAACATACTAAATTTGTAGATCAAACGGAGCACGTTTGCTACACACCTGTTACCACAACCGGAACCAAACCTTTATTTTTTATCTCTTTCAGCCGCTCTCTTTCGTTCTAATTCTTAGGAATTTCTAAATCCCTTTTTATTTCTTTCACGTGGGTCAAACCCATTAAATCTTTTTTTCTTCTTTCTTTTATGAACTTGAATGAAGCTCATATTCATATTTTGAGGTTTTTTTTTTAACAAACGCCAAACAAAAGCAGAAATCTTCAACGAAATAAATAAATTCAAAATAATAATTGATTAAGGAGTTGCACTAATAATATTTGTTCAAGCTAGAAAGAAATACGCCTACCGAATGGTATAAGCTCCACCTTTCCTCTTAAACCAAGTCCACCTATCATTCTTATCTTCTTACAACACAAGGTTAGTTAAACAATTCATACGCTCCAATCCAAACAACCTTCTATGTCACATCTAACTAGCTAACCCACCCCGGGACACCTTCTCCACCTAGACTTCTGTATTATTCGCTAAATTGTATAACTGCAATAAAAACCTCCCTTAAGATCCCTCTATTTGACCATAAATTAGACCAAAAACTAGAATTCTTCCCATCACCTACAACCCTTAATAAAGTCATACCACCAGCACAACCCCTCTCAAAAACATGATACCCACCCAAACACTCATATTTATTACACAACACCTTAACCCATAAGCGTTATCTCTCTCATTTTCCAACCTCCATAACCACTTATCCAAAAAAGCCATGTTAAATAATTTCAATCTTTTTAACCTCAACCCACCTTTTTCATTAGGTAAGCAAAATTTATCCCACATCACCCAATGAATTTTGCGATCATCCTCACTCCCACCCCACAAAAAGATTTAAACAAATTTTCAAGTTTATATATGGTACCTAAATGAACTTTAAAGAAAGACAAATAATAAAATGACAAAGTAGACAAGACAAATTTAAGGAGCACTAGTTGACCACCCAAAAACAAATTAAAACTTTTCCAAATAAAGATCCTCTAACAAACTCTATCAATCACCACATTTCAAAAAATCAATCTTCTAGATTTATCCTCAATTGGTAAACTCCAAATATTTGAAGAAAATTTGATCAAGTTTACAGTGGAGAACATTTGTTACATAAATCGACTACTTTGGCACCACATTCACCCCTACAAGTAAGCTCTTGGGACAATTCACCATTAACCCTAATACCACGTGAAACAAAGTAAGAATATATTTTATTGCTCAAATATGCAACCAACTCTTTTCAGCCAAAATTAGAGTGTCATACGTAAATTGCAAATGAAACACCATAAACTTAATTAGTTCCAACCTTCGCTCCTATAAATTTAAGGAGCACTAGTTGACCACCAAAAAAAAAATTACAACTTTTTCAAATAAAGATCCTATAACAAACACTATCAATCACCACATTTCAAAAAATCAATCTTCTAGGTTTATCCTCAATTGGTAAACCCCAAATATCATTCAACCATTCGACTGTCGTTAGAAACAAAAAATGAGACAAATGATCACCTTTTGAACACTTAGTGAAAAATCTCACAGTTGTGAGGACTAGACGTAGTCCGAGATTGTGTGGTATCTCTTGAGTTAAGTGAACTAGGCTATATCATTCTCCGTTTTCTGTTTTCATAACCAAGATCAATCTTGAGTTATTTTCTTAAATTTTTAACAGAAAATTTTAAATAGTTGAATTTACAATTCCAATCCCATTTCTTGTAAATTGACATTGCTACTTCAATTGGCATCAGAGCAAGGTCTCTAAAAATTAACCACTTTAATAAGTGCTAGAGTAAAGATCTAGAAGAAGAAATGTCAAAAGGAAAATACATTGTTGAAGGAGGATCTTTAAACAGACCATTTTACTTTGATGGAACAGATTACTACTTCCGGAAGAACAAGATGCAGTTGTTTCTGAAACCTTAAGATACATGATTGTGGCGCATCATTATAAATAGAGATTTCATACCAATAGTTGATCAAAATGATTCAGCCACAACTTAAAAGAAAGAAATAGACTGGACACCTAAAGAGAAAACGAAGGTACTCATAAATTCTAAAGCTCAATTATTCTTATCGTGTGCTTTGAGCAGGGAAGAAAGCAAAAGAGTTGATGAATGCACAACTGCTAAAGAAGTATGGTACACACTGAAAACTCATCATGAAGGAACAAGCCATGTCAAAGAACAAGAATAGACATTGGCATAAGGAAGTTTGAGTTGTTCGAAATGAATGAAGGGGAAACCATTGATGAGATGCACTCAAGGTTCAAAACTATAGTAAATGAGATGTGTTCTCTTGGCAAATCTTACTCAGTACAAAACAAAATAAGAAAGATCATCAGATGTCTTCCAGCCATGTGGAGATCGATGGTGACAACTATAAGCCAAACCAAAAATCTTGAAGTGCTTGCATTAGAAGAACTAATTAGAACTTTAAGAGCACATGAAGTATTATTACAAGAAGATAAACCAACCAAGAAAGGAAAAACAATAGCCTTGAAAGCATATCAAGAAAGTATACCAGCAAAAACAGAAGAAGAATCAGAAGAACCTAGACAAGAAGATGTTGATGAAAAAACTGTCTTTCTCACTAGAAGAATTCAAAGAATGATGAGAAGAAGAGATCAGATCAAGAAAGGATTTCCCAACAAAAGAGAAAGTCCCAAAACAGAAATAAACAAGAGCCAAATCACATATTTTTGATGTTATAAATTGGGACATTACAAATCTGAATGTCCCCTAAGTAAAAAACCAACAAATAGATTTCCTTTCAAAATGAAATGAATGATGACTACATGGGATAACTCAAATGAATCTGATGAAGAAGATCAAGAAGCCAATATATGATTAATGTCAAATACAATAGAAAATGAGGTAACAAATTATGAATCTTGTCTTTTGTGTGAACAAATGGAAAAATAATTTGATAACTTGCTAAATGATTCAAACTTTCTTGTTCAAAAGTGTAGTTCTTTAAAAGAAAAATTTCACTAAGATCATGGGATCTCAAGTAGGAATATTCGATAAAGTTGATCTTGGTTTCGATCAAACTCAATAAACCAGATGTATGAAAAAAAATGGTTCTGGAAAGAAAATAAGGTAAATGCAAAATCAAATGTTCATATTGAAGCAAGATTGGGCACCTAGAACTTGCTTGTTATTTTAAGAAAAGAGATGAGAAAATTAAGAACAAAAAAATCTTCAGAAAAGGAGAACATTCTGGAGCAAAAACAAAGATTTTTCAAAATCTGAAAAAAGGAGAACGTTCTCCAGCTAATGTAGCAAAAGGAGAATGTTCCTGAATTTTACCAAAACCAGTTAAAACTCAGTTTTCTAAACCTTTTCAAAAACAAACCACTAGATGTTCCACCTGTTCTAAGATTGGCCACTCTGAATCAACATGCCATATTAATAAGGAATCAAAGTTTAAAATTAACCCTCAAGGACCCAAGACCAAAAGGAAACCTAAAGTTGATGTAACAAATCATGCAAGTTGGATTTCAAAGTGTCAAGAAAAATCCATGGTTCTTGAACAATGGTTGTTCAAGACATATGACAGGTGATAAAAAATGATTCATGTCCTTTGTCAAGAAAGATGGAGGATCAGTCACTATCGGGAATGATAATCAAGCTTAGATTAAAGGTAAATGAACAATTGGTAAGAAAAGTTATGCCCAAATAACTAATGTTCAATATGTGGAAGGTTTGAAACATAATCTCTTAAGCATAAGTCAACTATGTGATAAAGGCTTTTAAGTTATTTTCAAACCTAACCTATGTGAAATCATCAAAACAAATTCTGGGGAAGTTCTTTTTTCTAGAACTAGAAGGAAAAATCTACATGTTTTATATTTTGAAGAATTACCTGATGAATCCTGCTTCATGTCTATCAATAAAGATAAATGGATTTGGCATAACCGGACATGTCATGTTAACATGAAACCCATTTCAAAACTAGAACTTGTTAGAGGATTACCAAAACTGAATTTTGAAAAAGATAAAGAATGTGAAGCATGTGCTAAGGGAAAATAAGTTAAAAGAAGTTTTCATTTAAAAGAGTTCATCTCCACAAACAGAATTCTTGAGCTGCTTCACATAGATCATTTTGGCCCCGTTAAAACAACAAGTTTAGGAGGAATGAAGTATGGTTTTGTTATTGTTGATGACTTCTCACGGATTACTTGGGTATTATTTTTAAAACAAAAAGATGATGTTTTTGATTCCTTCAAAATCTTTTGTAAAAAGGTACAAAATAAAAAAGATTACAACATCATTTCTATAAGAAGTGACCATGAGGAGGAGAATTTTAAAAAGCTTCTTTTAAAATCTTATTTGAAGAACTTGGCATTTCTCATAATCAATCTTGTGCAAGAACTCCTCAAGAAAATGGAGTTGTTGAAAAAAAAATAGAACCTTGCAAGAAATGGCAAAAACAATATTGGAAGAGTCTAATGTTGAAAAATATTTTTGGGCTGAAGCTATTAATACATCATGTTACATTTTAAACCGTGTATCAATAAGAAATATCATAAACAAAACACCATATGAAATCTGTAAAAACAGGAAGCCAAATATCTCATATTTTCACAATTTTGGTTGTTATTGTTATATATTGAAGAACAAAGAAAATCTTGGAAAGTTTGATGCAAAATCGGACAAAGCTATATTTTTGGGTTACTCAACCGATCTAAAAGGTATTGTGTTTTCAATTTAAAAATCAAAATTATTGAAATCAACATGCATATATTATTTGATGATTTTAATTTGAGTAAAAAAGATGAGGAAAAATAAGAACATTATGGGCAGCAACAATAGAATGTTCCCTAGAAAACCCAGATTGATAAACAATATTCGTTCCATTCTCCTCCTAAAAGCTGAAGAACGATAAGTGATCATCCTCAAAATCAAATCATTGGAGATATTGCTAATGGAATTAGTACAAGAATGTCATTCAAGAATGATGGCAACAACAACATGGCAATGATCACTCAAATTAAACCAAAATCAATCAAAGAAGACATAGTTGATCAATCTTCGATTCAAGTAATGAAGGAATAACTTTTTTAATTAAAAAAAAATGAAGTATGGAATCTGGTTCCAGATCCACAAGATCAAACCATCATAGGAACAAAATGGGTATTCAGAAACAAACTAGATAAAGAAGGTAAGGTTGTAAAAACAAAGAAAGGTTGGTTACTCAAGGTTACAATCAATAATAAGGTATATATTATGATGGAACTTTTGCTCCCGTTGCAAGGTTAGAAGCCATACGAATTCTTCTTGCATATGCTTCTCATAAACTTATCAAACTTTTTCAAATGGATGTTAAAAGTGCATTTTGAAATGGTTTATTAAATGAACAAGTTTATGTGCGCCAACCTCCCAGTTTTGAAGATCAATCAAAACCAAATCATGTTTTTAAACTCACCAAAGCTCTATATGGTTTAAAACAAGCACCAAGAGCTTGGTATGAACGAATTAGTTCATTTTTAATCAAAAACCGATTTGCTAGAGGAAAGATTGACACTACACTGTTCAAGAAAAATGATAAAAATGATTTACTTATTGTTCAAGTGTATGTCGATGATATTATCTTTGGCTCAACTAATGAGAAAATGTGTGATGCTTTTTCAAAACTCGTGCAAAGTGAATTTGAAATGAGTATGATGGGATAATTAAGATATTTTATTGGCTTACAAATTAAGCAACATGAAGATGGAGTTTTTATATATAAAGAAAAATACATAAAAGATCTATTAACAAAATATAAAATGAATGAAGTTAAAATCATGATTACTCCCATGCATCCATCTTCTTCATTAGATAAAGATGAAAATGGAAAATCAATTTCTGAAAAAGAGTACAAGAGTCTGACAGGATCTTTGATTTATTTAACTGCTAGTAGGCCTGACGTTTTGTTTGCAGTAGGATTATGTGCTAGATTTCAATCAACACCTAAAAAATCTCATTTAACAGTTGTAAAAAGAATTTTTAGACATCTCGCTGATACTACTGATCTTGGCATTTGGTATAGAAAATGTTCTCATTTTGATCTTATAGCTTACTGCGACGCTGATTATGCTGGAGATAAAATTGAACGAAAAAGCACAAGTGTAGCATGTCAATTTCTTAGAGAATCACTAATAAGCTAGTCATGTAGAAAATAAAACATGATTGCTCTCTCAACAACCGAAGCTGAATATATCTCAGCTGCGAACTGTTGCTCTCAAGTTCTTTGGATAAAAAATCAACTTGAAGATTACTCTATAAGTTATTCAAGTATTCCAATTTACTGTGGTAATACAAGTGCTATAAATCTGTCAAAAAATCTTATTCAACATTCAAGATTCAAACACATAGAAATAAAATATCATTTTATTCGTGATCATGTTAATAAAAAAAAAAGTTGAATTAATCTTTGTTGATACTCAAAAACAAATTACTGATATTTTTACCAAGCCCTTTGTAGAGGAAAGTTTTAATTTTAACAAGGAAAAACTGAGAATTATAAAAAATCCAATCATTTTACATTAATTTTGTTTCTGTATAAACGGAGAACATTAAACATTATGCGTTTTCTGCGCGCATCATTCACCGTTTTGCTATTCAGCGCGCATCATTCTCCTTTTTCCTTAAAAAAAATCAGCAAAAGCTCTTTTATGTGGCATTAATGAGATGTGTTTCCTTGTCTGCAAAAGTAATTGCCACGCTGTCAATTCTTCTTTCTTCCAACACCAATTAATCACTTCACTTTCCCCCACAAAGTAAAAAAAAAAAAAACTGCAAATCATCATCACGTTTTTTCATCTTCCATAAAACAGTTTCTTCTTCTTCCAAAAAATTGAAACACCTAAACTTCTCAAAACCTTCAAACACCATTTCTGCAAAAAAAAATTCAAATGGCTAGAACGAAAATGACCGCCAGGAAAAATGCTTGCCCTAATACACCTTCATCCTCATCATCTCTTTCATCTTCACCCTCACATCCACCAAGACCGACTCCTCCTCACAAATCTTCTGAAAATAGTTTTTCAGACTACTTGTCTTCTTCCCCAGAATCCAACCCTAAATACGATTCCAATCATAACCTTATCTCTCTCAACCCATTGTCAACCGTACCCCCTCTCTTCCAATATCCCTCTCCCAATCTAATTGAAGTTCATCCACACCTTCGCTCATATTTCCCTAAACATATAGAGCCAAAGAGACGCTCCATGAGAGTATCAGCTGGAATCGGAACCTCGAAGACTATAACCTACAATCTTCGTCATCTCTGATAGTAACGATTATGAACCTTAAACTCCAAACCCTACAAAAATTTCAACACCTCTCAAACCATCTGAACCATCAAGATCCTCATTCCAAACTAAACCTTCTTTCTCAACACCCCCAAATGAAAAGAGAAAATTAATGACTAAGATTTTCTCATCTACCAAACCCTATCAACCATCTCCAACCAAACCCTCATCGAAATAAAATATAAAGGTCAAAACAACCATTACTTTATCCCAGTTTTTGGCCAAGAAAAAGTTAAAAAAAACCCTCAAAGAGGAAAAACAACTGCTCCTAAGCAAAAGTCTCGAGAACGTTCTCCACCTTCTCAAGAATGTTCTCCTTCTACTTCACCAGAACGTTTCTGCTCCTCCCTCTGTACATCCAGAACGTTCTCCATCTCCCACCCACCCTCCCAAATTTGGCCCTAAAATATGCTTCCCTCCACTCATTCCATCCAACCTACAAATACCCTATGCTGGCAAATGGGTTGAGTGGCATATTGGACTTGGTAGAGTTTTCTTGCTTGAAAATATGCTCATAAAAGGCAACTCTATCAAAAACCATACAGATGCACTTGGTTGGACCCAATTTTTGCAAATCTCTAACTGCTACTACCCAGATGTGGTGAGGGCCTTTTATTGTAGAGCCCAAACCTTTCATGAGAAGTCACTTCTAGTGACAACTCTCAAGAGTATTGAGATTCGATTAACCTCTGAAATTCTCGTCACCATCCTCGATATGCCAAATGACCTTCTGTCTTTGGAAATAACTGGTATTCAGTTCTCAATCTAAACATGAAAAAGGTGCTTGTTGAGCTATTTTAGGATGGCTGCAAAAACCACTTGTCTACATCCTTAAAGCCCATCAGTAAAGTGTTTAACAACACTAACCATCATTCCATCTTAGCACACTGTGGAAGTCATGAGTAAGTCTCTAACAACAATGCTCTGATCATTCATCATCTCCTCAAGTGCAAGAGGGTCAACCTATCTTTCATCATTCTTCAAAATATGATTGCTACCACGATGACGGACTACAAGAAAAATACAGTCTCGTATGGCATGATTTTGAAAAAAATCTTTAGGTATTTTGAAGTCCTCTCTCTTTTGAGACCTCCACCATCAAAATCTCAAATTTTTCTTCAAAGAATGTGTCCCATATGAAGAAACAGTCTTAAGCCAAACACATTCCAAAAACTGTAATTCCCTCCACCTCTCTCAAAAGAAAGCGCTCAGTGCGCAAATCTAGTGCATCCACTACTGTCCCAAGAGAACAGTCTCCATCACCTGCACCAGATCATTCTCCACAACATTCTGCACAACAAACTGCTCAAGAATGTTCTCCAGCTCCTGCTCGAGAACATTATCCATCCTGCCTGTTGAATAAGAGAAAATGAGAGAGACAGATGGTGAAACCGTGTGTCTGAACTACACAACGGAGTCTGTTTTATATAGGCTCAAGGCAATAAATACAAAAATAAATATGGGAGATATTATCCCTATTTACATGATATGTAATAAATATAAATATATTTTCAACACTCCCCCTCAAGCTGGAGCATATAAATCATATGCACCAAGTTTGTTACATATATAACTGATTCGAGGACCTCTCAGAGACTTAGTGAATACATCTGCCAATTGATCATTGGAATTAAAAAAACTAGTGGTGATGTCGCCTGGTTCGATCTTCTCCCTTACAAAGTGACAATCTATCTCAATATGCTTGGTCCTCTCATGAAAAACTGGATTAGAGGCAATGTGCAATGCTGCTTGATTATCACATATTAATGTCATTTGTGTTGCCTCTTCAAATTGAAGCTCTTTGAGTAACTGTTTCAACCAAATGAGCTCACAGGTCACTAATGCCATAGCCCTGTATTCAGCTTCAGCGCTAGATCTTGCAACTACACTTTGTTTCTTACTCTTCCAAGATATTAAGTTTCCTCCAACAAGTACACAATACCCAGAAGTGGATCACCTATCAATGGGTGAGCCTGCCCAATCGGCATCTGAATAACCAACTATCTGAGTATGTCCTCTGTTTTCATAAATTAGACCTTTTCCTAGAGCACCTTTAATGTATTTCAAGATTCGTATCACAGCATCCCAGTGTTCTTGACAAGGAGAATTTAAGAATTGACTTACCACACTGACTGCAAAAGAAATGTCTGGACGGGTGACTGTGAGGTAGTTTAATTTACCAACCAATCTTCTGTATCTCCCTGAATCTAAAAATGGCTCCCCATGATTAGGTAGAAGTTTGACGTTTGGATCCATAGGAGTGTCAACCGGTTTGGCATTCAACAAACCTGTCTCTTCAAGAATATCCATAGCATATTTTCTTTGTGAAATTACTAAGTCGTCCTTAGATTGGGCTACCTCAATACCCAAGAAGTAGCGGAGCTTGCCAAGATCTTTAGTTTGAAACTGATGAGATAAATGTTGTTCCAATTGGAGTATGCCTTGTTGATCACTACCAGTTATGACAATATCATCTACATAGACAATTAAGTAAATGCACCCTTGGGTTGAGTGGCGATAAAAAAGAGAATGATCAGCTTCACTTCGAATCATGCCAAATTGTTGCACTACTGTGCTAAATCTACCAAACCAAGCTCGAGGAGACTGTTTAAGACCATAGAGAGACCTCTGAAGTCGACAAACCATGGTAGAGGACTCCCCCTGAGCAACAAACCCAGGTGGTTGCTCCATATACACTTCTTCTTCAAGGTCACCATGCAAAAAAGCATTTTTAATGTCAAGTTGATGTAGAGACCAATGTCTGATGGCTGCAATAGAGAGGAGTAGTCTAACAGAGGCCATCTTAGCCACAGGGGAGAAAGTATCACTGTAATCGAGGCCAAAAACTTGAGTGTACCCTTTTGCTACCAAACGAGCTTTAAAACGATCAATCTTACCATCAAGACCAACTTTCACCGTATAAAGCCAACGACATCCTACTAAAGACTTTCCAGACGGTAAAGGAACCAATTCTCATGTACCACTACTCTGAAGTGCATACATCTCGTCAATCATTGCTTGTCTCCACTCTGGGTGAGATAAAGCTTCACCTGGAGATTTAGGAATAGAAATAGAAGACAAGGAAGACAAACAAGTATAATGCAAAGGAGAAAGACGATGGTAACTCAAGCCAATGTAATGAAGGGATGAGTTACGAGTAGGATATATACCTTTACGAATAGCAATAGGAATATCAAGGGCCAGATCCGATAAAGAAGGAGGTGGCGGTGAAGGAGCGTCTGGAATGACCTCGGTATCAAGAACAGGTGTAGGGACATGTACAACCAATGGTGGTTGACGACGACGATATGTCTGAAGAGGTTGTACAGTTGGAGGATCAACAAGAGGAGTCTCAAGTGGGACAGTGGGAGGGGCCACATGAGGTGTCTCAGGTGGGACATACGTAATAGGCTCTAATGGTAAAAGAGAAGGTGAAATTGACTTTGGTAGGTCCAGAGGAATAGTTGCAGACAAAGGAACATGAAACGACTCATAGTATGTAACAGATTCAAAAAATGTGACATCAGCCAATATGAGATATCGTCGAAGAGTAGGAGAATAACAACGATAACCTTTTTGGGACCGATGATAACCAAGAAAGACACATTTTAATGATCGAGCTGAAAGTTTGTCAAGACCATGAGTGAGATTGTGGACAAAACATGTAGATCCGAAGACCCAAGGAGGAAGTGAGTGAAGAGGGGTACCAGGAAAGAGGATCGAGTGAGGGACTTTGTTATCAAGAGCAGACGAAGGCATGCGATTTATAAGATAGCACACCGTTAGAACAGCATTGCCCCAAAAGCGAGATGGTACATTACCATGAAGAAGGAGAGTACGAGTGGTTTCAATAAGGTGCCGATTTTTGCGTTTGGCTACCCCATTTTGTTGAGGTGTATGAGCACAAGATATTTGATGAAGAATGCCGTTAGAGGTCATAAAATTTTGAAATTGATGGGACAAATATTCACGGGCATTATCACTGCGCAAAGTGCGAATGGATACACCAAATTGAGTTTTAATTTCCTTATAAAATTGTTCAAAAATAGAAAATAATTCAGACCTATTTTTCATTAAAAATAACCACGTACAACGGGAAAAATCATCGATAAAGGTAACAAAATATCTAGACTCAAGTGTGGAAATAGTACGAGAGGGACCCCAAACATCTGAGTGAACTAAAGCAAATGGGGAGGAAGCTCGTTTATTAGCTCGATCAGTGAAATGACTACGAGTGTGTTTCCCTAATTGACACGACTCACAATTTAAGCTAGATATTTTGGTTAGATTAGGTACTAATTGTTGAAGTTTGGGAAGACTCGGATGACCTAACTGAGCATGTATAGTAAGAGGAGAATATGTGGTAGGGCACGCTGTTGATGGGTTTGAGAGATAATAAAGACCATTAGACTCACATCCGACACCAATTTGTCGTCATGATATTCGGTCTTGCAAAGTAACATTGCAATTAGTAAATGTGACAACACAGTCATGAGAACGAGTCAATCGACTGATAGAAATTAAATTAAATGGACATCCAGGCACATAAATGACAGATTTAACTAACAAAGTAGGGAGGATTTGGACAATGCCAATCCCTTGAGACTGTGTTTGGGAACCATTGGTTGAGACTATCCTAGGTAAATAACCAGATGTTGTGAGAGAGGAGAGAAAAGTCTTATTACCAGTAATGTGATCAGATGCACCAGAATCGAGAATCCATGGGCTATGAGAAGGTGAGATGCAAACAGGTGAATTACCACTTTGTGCGGCGGAAACAGCGGAACTCGAGTTCTGACAATACTCTCTCCATCGAAAAAAAATCTTCATAGGTAGCCATAATCAATAAGTAGTTACCTAAAATCAGCAGCGAAACAGTGGCGGAAGAGGGTTTTTTTTTCTCGATGAACAGTGTCGCACGATGAACAATGGACTGATTTGCTGGAAAAAAAATGAACGACAAGCGACAAAGAAAAGGTAAACTGGAATTGAGACACGGTTTACCGAACAAAAAAATCTCACCGAAGGACAGTGGGTCCCGGTTTACCATGTTGAAGTTGTGGGATTTTAGAAAAAAGGAGGAGAGAAAATAATAAGGGTTTGAATATTATTGATAATAGTTTAATGCTTACTTGATTACAAAAGACTCAATATTAATCTCTATTTATAGAGAAACATAGACTCAACCCTAAATCAAGAATAAATCATAATAAATAATGAGATATTCTAAGATATCTCTTTGAATATAATTGATCCTAGAAAATAACTCAAGATACTCTAATATAATATAAAAGATATTATAAGATATTTTATAATATTCTAACACTCCCCCTCAAGCTAAAACTTACTAAGAAAACAATGTTTTGATCCGCAAAATAATAAAAAAAAATGGAAAGGCAATTCAGGGATGCAGGTGAAGTCGGAGAGAATTGCTATAAATACAGTCTAACCAGATAGCTAGAATGATCATCAGCCTGAGAGAAATTCATGGCAAGCAATTGAACAAAGCAAGGTCCGTTCTTCTAAAAACTGCATTTGGAAGCTTCAAACCAATAATATTAGAGACTCAAAATATTCAAAATTGAATTTGCTTCAAGGAGAGAGAGAGATGATTCGGGGAGAGAAAGGCAAGGCCAATACATCTGGGACAAATATAGGCCCAGTGTATTTGGGACAAATTGCCAAACTGTATGCATGTGGCTCAGAAGAAAAACATAACAGATCTGAAACCAGAAAGGAAAACTCAATCTAAACGACTGAAACATTATGTCTGAAGGCAGATTGACGCGCCTGAGCTCGAGGCTGTTGGTGGCGGCGGGTGAGATGAACACAACAAATCTTGGAGGCACATGAGCATGCGTGGAGCAACTTTTGACCTAAAAAAATTTGGATTGTGTAGATTGGGCAATTCCACACACAATGGAAGTGGTTGTGTCGGAAAACTTTTCCAGTAGTGACGGTCGGCAGCAGACGGCGACGACAGATCTACTCGCATGAGAGATTAGCAGCGCGTGAGAGCGTGTGTGACGGCTTTTGGCGACATGCTTTCGGGCATGACCTGATCTGAAGATGACGACGTTGTTCGCAGGAAAATTTTCCGAAAATAGTAGCAGCGGCGACAATAGCGAAGTGAACGGAAAACGAGCGAAACGTGTCGAAAACGAGTGAAACATGTCAAAATGTTGGAAAAGAGAAACTATGATTATATTCCCTAACTGTTGGGAACTCGGCAGCGGAATAAAGGCGGGATCATTCAAGGAGGATCGAAATAGGCTCTAGATATCATGTTGAATAAGAGAAAATGAGAGAGACATATGGTGAAACCGTGTGTCTGAACTACACAACGGAGTTTGTTTTATATAGGCTCAAGGTAATAAATACAAAATTAAATATGGGAGATATTATCCCTATTTACATGATATGTAATAAATATAAATATATTTTCAACACTGTCCAATTCAAACAACCACTAAAGAACGTTCTCTATCCTCCCCTCCTCAATCAGCAGCTGAAGAACGTTCTTCCCCACACATTCTCCCTTTCTCCTTTCAACCCACATCATATGTTGCACCTACCATCCTTTCTCACTATAATCCACCCAGTGACATGTGTGCTCAACTGCCTTGTTCACACTACTTCTATCATGTCATCAACCTTTGTTTCGCCCCAAAAGACTAGCTCCTCCATCTTCAGAATTAGTCAATTTCTTAACTTTCTCGATATCCCTGGTCCATCCAGTCGTTCCCCAACATAACCAACCACGACCCTTCCCACCATTGCAACCTTATTTGCAACTCTCTCATCCTTCTACACTATTGCAGCTCCATCTCACGACACTCTTCCCACTACAACCAAGGACAACTCCAAAAGTCAGGCTAAGCGTCAAAAAGTCCAGGATGAATCAACCTGTCAATCCATCCTGGTTGCCCCACATACTATCATGGCTCGACAACTACATCAAGACATGGAGTTTGCAACTCTAAGGGAATGGATGACTACCCAACTTACTCCAAAGTTAGGGATTATCCTCCTCCTTTGGTTCCTTCTCCTTCCTTCAAGGTTGTCCTAGAACCTTCACAATCGTTGTCATCTGAAGGATCTTTTCCCTCCCTCTCTAAATAGGATTAGCTTTTTATTTTTTCTCTCATTCCTTTTTGCTACGACAAAGGGGATACTTATTTTAGCTTAATTTTAATATAATTTGTACTTAAGAAGTCCATTTGTAAATTATACTTCTACAAATTTCAAAACTGGTTGAATCTATTCCTATATTTCTATATGTAAATATGTTTTTAAATGCAGTAATGAAATGATATTTTGATACAAAAATCTGAAGCATATTATGAGGGGGAGCTATTAAGCTCTCTATGATTGAAATTATAATCAAAATTAAAATCTAAATTAACATATTTATCATCATCGTAAATATGGAGATTGTTAAGGCAAAATCTCAAATTAATGCTTTGATGTAAACAAATAAAGGTTAACTAAAGACTCTAATTATGATTCTAAATTATGTATTAATTTAACATGTATTTTTTAGTGTAATAATTCAAGATAGGTACAAAGCAAATGCAAGAGAAATCAGTTTAAAGAAAGAGCTAAAAATGAACAAAATTGAACCAAGAACGTTATTGACATAATCTAGAAAACCAATTACGTTCTTGACATAATCCAGAAAACCAAGAACGTTCTCCACGTTTCTGTCATTTTCATCAAGCAAGATCAAATCAGTTTTTAATGCTAGAAAAGCTCTTGCAAATCGCGAATAGATTTCCAGATCATATACTAGGAATATACAGCTCTCATACAAGCAAAAGAATCACTCAAAATGATCAAAGATTAAAAGGAACAACTCAAAGCAAAAGTGACACATGATCATTCTCAAGCAGTGTAATACCACTCTCCAGATTGATAAACAATCTCCCACATGTTACACATAATCTTCATTAACAAACATCTTTCTCCAACATGATTAACAACTGTCTCTAGTATGATCAACATCATTCTCCAGTATGATGACATAAGTCCATAATGATACAAACATTCTCCAACATACTGATCATCATTCTCCAGTTTTGTTACATCATTCTTCAGCATGTTCTGCACGAATCAAAAGACAGTCTTAATCTGAATCGATTAAGCATATTTATGAGATGTTTGAGTGCACAAATAAAGGATCATCATAGTCAATAATGAGAAGCTACATATCAGACATTATTAATGCAAAAGCAAAAACGCAGAATGCTCAAATCAAGAACATTCAAAGTTTAAAAAGTCTGGTTTTTGGTAAAGTCTAACACAAGACAGCCAGACACCTTTTTCAACGGTTATAATAGATGTCATCAACCTCCTTGAAACTTATAAAAGAAACCGAAGCTCAAGGAAGACACATAACTTCAAGTGCTAAGAAAATCCATCAATCACATATTACATACTTGAAAGCTTCTCAAATTGCAAAAGAATCAGTTTTGATTTCCTCTTCATATATACATATCATACCACTGAATTCTTTTGTCAAGAATCTATTGGCAAACACGAGTTGAACATACTCAGATTCTACCAATCTCTTTAAATTGTTATTGTATAAACTCAAAACTATAAGGGTTGTTTATAGTTTGAGTAGTTTTGTAAAATCCTTTTATGGTTAAAATGTGAATTGTAAAATCTTCTCAAGATTGATAGGTGATTTGATTGAATCGGGAAAGGAATTGTTGTCACAGATCAAAGTTGATTTTACAAAAACTATGTAAAACCAATAACGTTCTCTGTTTGAACTTTTAGTGGAAAATCTCACAATTGTGAGTACTAAACGTAGCACGAGTTGGATAAACCATAATGTATAATTGTGTGGTATCTCTTCCCTTATCTCTATTTACTTCCAATCGTTTTGAGTTTCGAATACGCATGCACACGCGCACAATTCACACTATATCCTATTACACTATTAAACCCATTTCCAAACCACTATATTATTGCACCATAAAACCCATTTCCAAACCTCTAGACATATCTGGCTTGGATTTTCATGTGCGGATACTGCCATTAAATGAGTAATCCACACATACGACATAGTTTAGCCAACAATATCAAAATTAGTGTTCAAAATAAGAAATTTTGTTGACAGATAGATCGGTCCATTAATGATTTTTTGGCCAGCTTTTTATTTACAATTTATCTAAATATAAATTTGCTTTAAATATTCATACTGATTCCATACATTTGAATACATATGGAATATGTACAATTCAAAACGTTGTTGATTCGTAGCCACCCATTGCCACCTATTCAAATAGTTTCCTTTTCCAATATTACCAATCCAAACCAAATTATTTGAGGTCCAAAATTGCACGAGCAATTGTACCTTTACGTCCATTTTAAGATTATATTCAAATGCAAATATTGATATTGTTATATTTCAAGATTACAAACCATGGATTAATACAAAACAAAATATTTAATTCTAAAATGATTTAAATTTTATAGAATATAGTTAGATAAATTTTTAGTCCATATAAATTAAATATTAAAATTAAAAAATGTGATATTTATAAAAATTAAAAACTGATTTTTTTTTTATTTTATAAAAACTAAAAATAAAATACAATAATTTTATAGAGACTAAAAATTTATCAAATCCTTAAAAAAACACAAAGGTAACGTTACTAAACTAATATAGAGCTATTAGAAACTCAAATTCACTATACACAATCATCACTACAAAAAGTTAGTAAAACACATATAAAATATGAAATAGATATCAAACAATTTAACATCATTCACTCTACATATGTTTGGGTGTGCATCCAATTGCGTACCATAGTTTATCATCTATGGTTCCAAAAATAGCTACAAATCAAAATCTCAATTTTGGTGCTAGTTAAATCCCCTCTCACAATAGTTCCAAACACACTAGATTACATCATTAAATTCAATTTTAAGCCTCTCGACTTTTCATCCAACCGCATATCGCATTCCATCGACCATACTTTCTAAAACAACTACGATCAAAGTTTTAATTTTGACGTGAGGTGAATGCCTCTCTCTGTAATTCCAAAAACACACCATTAAATCCATTTCCATGTCTCTTAGGGTCTCTTCGAACCCCATACCACAATTCTTCAACCATACTTTTCAAAAAAATTACAATTCAGACCTTCAATTTTGACGCATTCTGAATGACTCTCACTATGATTTCAAATACAAGCACCCACGCATATTAAATTACATCATTTATAAGTCTCTCGACACCTAACCATACTTCCATAAACAACGCAAATTGAATACTTCTCATCCTATTACAGCATTAAACCCATTTCCAAAAATCTTTAGATCTTTCCAGCCTCGAATTTCCGTATTCAGATAGTGCCATTCTCATATAATTTTTTTTGTTGAAGAGTTGTCATATTATAAGTTACACCTTTTTGTGTGTGTGAATGTTATTAGATACTCCTATCTCCTTCTGACATAATAATAATAATATAATATATTTGATCTAACACCAGACCATTATTTATCTCATCTGTCAAATTATTTCTCTTATTTCTCACTTTCAGTCTCTTTGAACAAAAAGTGAGAGAGAGTGTGTCCAGTAATGACACGGCGGGAAACGGAATTTATTTCCACCAAATAATTCCTCCCAGAAAAATTACAAAAACAATAAAACATCAACGCACACCGTATTTTCTCTCATTCTTCTATATTTTCATTCTCTTTCTCTCTGAAGAAAAAAACAACAAAACCCTAACGTTTCTCAAATTTCACTTTCTTCTTCAATGGCATTCCCTCCACAAATCGAAGAAAACGGTGGAGGAGGAGGTGCAGTAGAAGAAGACACCACAATTGATATTCACACCACCCTCGGTGCTCCCATTCGTTACCTTCCTCTCGATCATCTCTACTCCTCCACGTCACCTTGTAGTGGTTCTTCCAACGTCATGTCTAAAAAAGTTAAAGCTCGCAAACTCAACAACAACAGCAGCAGCATCAACGACAATAATAATAATAATCATAACGGTGAAGAAATTGATTCACCGATTGATAATAAAAAAACGACGTCGTCGTCTATGGTGGTTTATCCTAAACCTAAACCTAAACCACCTATTCTGTTTGTTTACTCTCGTCGGAGAAAGAGAAGTTTGTTTAAAACGACGCCGTTTTGTAATGAGTTGCAAAATTGTGAGAGGACGGTGTTGAAGAGGAGGAAAATTGGGAGTACTGAGTTGGAGAGATTAGGGGTTGATTGGAATGCGTTGGGGAAATTTGATGGACCTAGATTGAGGGAATGTCGTAATCAAATTGGGAATTCCGGTTTTGATGGAAGTAACAACAGTAACAAGTGTGGTTCTGTTGTCAAGATTCACAAGTTGTTTCCTGATTCTCGTGCTTTGAAGAGATGGGTCATGTAATTTTCTGCTTTTGCTTTCTCTTGAATTTTTTTTTTGTTTTTATTGCTTTTGTGTTTTACAAGTTTTGTTTGTTTGGATTCTAGTAACTGAGTTTGTGTTATGTTCAATGTTGCTTTAGTAGATGTTTGGTTTCATGGTAGAATAGAATCGTGACGAGTCACCATGATTTTCCAAAAGCTGCAGAGTGTAGCATATGCAAAATCATGGTGGCTCACCTGATTTGCTAATGCCACAGTGAAATCGAACATGGGGATGGATGGATGAATTTTGTTTGAATGTGTAGTAGGGAAATGAGAGTGTTTAGTTTTTTGAATAAGGCTGAGTGATTTTGTTTATGTGTGTCTATGGTTTGGTTTCTGTATGGTAGGGAGATGGAAATCTTACATTACTGTTCTTTGCACTTATTGCAGGTTGAATTTTGATGAAGCTGATCCCGAGGCTTTTATTGGATTGAAATGCAAGGTAATCTTCTGTAACCTTTGGGTTAATAATTGTTGGATGGAAATTTAAGATGTATCCATTTTTAAGTTGTAGAAGATATTACCGCCGTTATATTGATATAAAAATTTACACCTATCTAACGGGTACTACTGCCATTAGGTTGATATCAAATGAAAAATGTACCCTAATCTAACATTTGTGATATATGGTACACACACGCCCGTCATTTCAAAAAATGGATGTAATGTAGACGATCCCTTAATAATTGAATATTCATTCTGCTGCGTTCGTTTATATAACTACAGTTAATCAATTTCAACCTTGTTTTTCTTTTGTAGGTTTACTGGCCCATGGATTTAAGATCATACACTGGCTGTGTCAAAGGTTACGATAGGGAAACTAAGCTACACCATGTACGCCCTTATCTAAATTATTGATCAATTGATTTGAATAGCTTCAAACAAAAAGTTTTGTGCAGTTACGGCTATGCGTATTTGACAATGTTGCACATGTTATTTGAGATTTCATCCTTTCTTTAATGAATATTTGCAGATCGAGTATGATGATGGAGACGAGGAAGACTTAACTCTTTCAAATGAAAATGTAAAATATCATGTTTCTCGTAACGACATGGAACATTTAAAATTGAGTTATGCCAAAGTTCGTGACAACAGCGTCTCTGATTATGATGTTGAAGAGATGCTTGCACTGGCTGCAAGTATGAACGATTGTCAAGATTATGAGCCCGGGGATATCATATGGGCCAAGCTTACAGGTTTATACTCAATCTTGTTCAGTCCTTCCGTTCGCAGATTATTCTATGTGGATATCTTTTATTGCATTGATTTGTCCCAATTTTAAGAATTATTTACAAACTCTCTATAAGGAACTTTTTCTTTTATTATTATTATTATTATTATTTTATTTTTTGGTGTCATTCCATATGTATACTTTTGAAATTTATATGGCATATTAGTAACTTATGTATGATTCATACCAAAGGAGCTAGGTGTGCAGTCTACACTATGCTAATTACCTTGTTTGCTAATTACTTGCATTTTCAGTAACAATTAGATCCTGATTATTTTGTAACTGTTAAAGTAGATGTACCTTTTTATTGTTTTGTTTATGTTTATTTTGCAGGTTATGCAATGTGGCCAGCTGTTGTTCTGGATGAATCACTTGCTAGTAACTGTAAGGGTTTAAAAACACTACTAGGGGGAAGATCAGTTCCTGTCCAATTTTTTGGCACCCATGACTTTGCAAGGTTTAATAATCTGTTAAAACTAAGAAAAGTTTAGTTTTCAATGTTGACTAAGAAACTGTTTCGTTTAAGATGAACTATATTCTTTCTTCCAGAGTTAGAGTGCAACAGGTAAAATCATTTCTCAGTGGACTTCTATCAGATCTACACTCGAAGTGCAAGAAACAGAGTTTTTTTGAAGGTTTAGACGAGGCAAAAAGGTAATATTGATATTGCTTTTTCTTTTCTCTTTAATGGTTCTCACACTTGTTAACTAGAATATCAAAAGACGGAAACCTTAGACATTACCATTGCGATTTTGTTGGACTAGGTTAGTACTAATTTGCATGTTCTGCTGTTTCAGGTTCAGGTTTAGGCCCCTTATTGTGTTAGGGTGGCCTTTATACAAAAACTGCAATATGAATTAACTATATTAACTTGAGAAAGAAAGTCTGGATAAATTGCTTTTTCTTTCTATTCAGCTAGCTTTGTCGTTCATCCTGTTTAGTATGTAAATAGATTGGTCAAAGTTTTTAGTTTATACTCTCTAATTACTAGTTTTCTTAGATTAATTTCTAGTGCACTATGTTTTATGTGCATGCTTTAGTGTCTAAAGGTAGTTCTCAAGGCATTATGTGCCCCGCAATGTCACCTGCATCATCTGTGTGAATGTCCTGGCATGCTTAATCGAACAGTATTAGTCTTGATTTTCTGTAATGTAGCATTTTTAGTCATTGCTTTGATACTCAGAATTGGAGAATTTTCAGAAGGTTGCTCTAAATTTGATGGTTTTACTACTGTTTACCTTAAATAGGTATTTAAGTGCACAGAAGCTTCCTTTGGAGATGCTAGAATTGCAGAAAAGATGTACAGCCGAGGACTCTAAAAATGTAAGTGGAGAGGATGGAGGATGTACAGATTCGGGTGAAGACCATTCAAATGAAGGGACTTTAGCAGCACTTCAAAGCATCGATACTTGTCCTTATGAAGTAGGAGATTTGCAAATTCTAAGCCTTGGTAAGTTTTCAATATTACTAGCACTTCATGTTTTTTACGAATTGCTTCAATTAACCTTTTTGACCAGATCTCTTTTTTGGGTTGATGCATGCTGCATATAGCTATTTTCTGATTTCCCTTGGTGATTCCAAGAGAACCATCAAAACATAACCTTTCAATATTTTTTAATTCACTTCGAACCTATCTATTCTACCACTCAAGGGTAAATTGAGTGTTTGGAAAAGAGTTCCTGAGAATAACTTGCTCAGACAAGTTCTACAGTACAATATAGAGTATACTGTGTATTCATTTTCAACAAAAGTCGATCCCTCGGGGCGTGTTTTTGGGGTCACAGTGTTATTTCTTGGTTATTGGCAATTTGGCGACGTCCAAATGGATATCTAGCCACAATGATGCTGACTATTTTTTCTTTTTCAGGAAAGAAAGTTGGAGACTCTGCATCTTTTGGGGATGGAAGATCCATCTGGCCTGAAGGGTACACTGCAGTGAGGAAGTTCACTTCAGTTACTGGTGAAGTTTTTTTTGTTTTGTTGTGTTTTTGGTTTTACGATGTTGCATGTCATTCTTTTGTTTGAATGTTTCAAAAAAAATATTAAACATGTCATATCCTTCTCATTTGAATATTTTAATTCCAGTTTTTCTGATTCTTTAATTTTTCCTATTTTTTGTGCTTTTTGGTCGTTTAGACTCTACAGTATCTGTCCCTTATAAGATGGAGGTTTTGAGAGATCCAGAATGCAGATTCAGACCACTATTTAGAGTGACAGTTGATGGTGGTGAGCAGGTTGGTTTACTATAAGATATGACTTCGCTCTAGTAGACATGCGTTTCTCTGAAAATTGTATATTAAATTATCTGATGCTTATAATTCTGCATCTATTTTTTGGTAACATCGAGGGATATGTTGCATTTCACTTTCTCTGCCATATGTAACATAAGTAAAGCTGTAATTTTAATAGCCTTAGAGTCAAGACTATCCTCTGAGAAAACAGTTCTCAGCAATACACAAAAGAGAACAGAAATCACACCAGAAGCTGTTACAAATCTTCCAGATAACTAAGCAGCGTACGATCAAAACTTGCTCCATGACTGTCCTACCATTTAATTGTCCTATTACTAATTCTACCCTGTTTATTTTCTTATTTCTCCGAGAATGCACAAGACACATTTTAGGCTTGCTTTCTGCAGGTTCCACGACCTGGCCCCCATCTTTTGGCTTCAGGCTCGAACAGTCAGCTTTTTTTTTTCCTGTCCTTTTTAGAATGTTTTTCCCCAGTTTTGTGTCTCTGAAGAAAAATTAAAACCTATGTACAATATGGCTCTTTGATAGCAGGAATTCTGGGTTTGTTGATTGATTGTTAAACTGCTTAACTAACTTTAAATTTTGACTTGGTTTTTCCTTTATGTTGCAAAAGATAATAGAGAGTACCTCTAATGCCCATGACTTGTATTGATCTTGTTGTAAATGTTTGTTGCAGTTCGATGGTCATACACCGTCTACTTGCTGGAATCAAGTATATGAAAGGATAAGGAAATTGGAAAAGGTTGTTTCTGAAGGTTCTGTTGCTGATGGTGTGGTAGAAAGTGGCTATGAATCTGGGTCTGATATGTTTGGTTTCTCCAATCCTAAAGTGGCTAAACTTATAAAGGTGTGCTGTTTAATTATATGTTAGTTTGTTAGTTCTGAACTGGAATTGACCAGGAAATATCTTATTTTATCCCATAGAAGACATGGTGAAATAAAGATAATTTGGATTTTGATATAGCTCAATGGTGTCAACTGTCAATCAGTCCATATAGTTAAATCCAACTAGGGAGATAAGACTTGGTATTTGTTGTATGAAGAAATTTTCACTTTTGTAGTTGATGTCAACAGTTCTATTTTTTTAGCTTGTTATTTGCTGCACAAAGATAACTTTTTTTTTCTTCCCGTACTCTATAAAAAAGTTAAGCTTCATATTCTCTCTCTCTCTCTCTTTTTCTCTCCCCATTATGCAATATGCTATCTTCAGGTTACTGATCTAACTCAATTTTTTTACTATAATACACACACTTTCTACCAGTGTACCTGATCCTGTAAGTGTTATTTCCAGGGATTATCTAAATCCAAAGTCTCTTCGAAGAACTCTGTTTGCAAGTTAGGTTCTGGTTATAGACAGGTTCATATTAATTGGTTTGATCTTGATAAGTGCAATGTGTGCCATATGGATGAGGTACAGAGTCCCCTCTTTAATCCTTTAGAGTTCTTGCTTGTTTTTACATATTTGCATGTCCTTTTAATTTTGTTTTGCATTTCTGATTTTTCCATTATTCTGCTGGTAAATTTTTTTCAAGGAAAATAGAAGTATTATTTTTCTTGCTTGTTTGCCAATAATTTTATTCTATGTCCTGCTTGCTAATTGCAATTAATTTATGTTGTTAGGAGTACGAGAACAATCTGTTTCTGCAGTGCGACAAATGCCGAATGATGGTATGACCCCCATAAATCTTTTTACATCCTTTTTTCCCTATAACTGATTGTGTAACATCATTAAAGGGTTTAACATCTATCGGGTACTGCTTAATGACCTAATAAATCTACTACTTAATCCATTTATTGATGTTGAGCTGTGGGTTGTAATGTTCACTCAGGTTCATGCTAGATGCTATGGAGAACTGGAACCTGTTAATGGAAAGCTATGGTTATGCAACTTATGTCGTTCGGGTGCTCCTCCCCCACCTTGTTGCTTATGTCCACTCATAGGTATTCTGGGACTCTCTGATATTCATGCTTTGTTAAATGTTTTATTACTTGTCATTGGTTATTATAATTGAGTTTCTTCTAGGTGGTGCAATGAAACCGACAACGGATGGCCGGTGGGCTCATTTGGCTTGTGCCATGTGGATACCTGGTTTGTTTTGTGTGACTTTATGTACTCTTTTTAGACTCTTTAGTTTGCTCATGTTTGCTAAGTGTTAATTTTTTCTCTCCAGAAACTTGCTTAGCTGATGTCAAGAGAATGGAGCCTATTGATGGTTTGAGTAGAATTAGTAGGGTAGGCCTTTATAACTAATAATGCCTTTCAGTAGTCCTTTTTTTTTTTTCTGTGTTTCAAAATTTTCAAAACATTTTCATTATTTTTCTTTTACCCAATTGCTCGTGTATCATTGATCATGTTGAGTTCTATATCAGTACATAGATCAACTGTTTATCTAACTGCTTTCCCTTTAATCATGTTGCGTCTTAACAGGATCGTTGGAGGTTGTTATGCAGCATATGTGGTGTATCTTATGGTGCTTGCATCCAAGTAAGTCTTTTGAGTTTTTAGTTATAGAATATTTCCTTGGTCGACGGGAAAAATCTACCCAAAACACCAAATCCAAACGAACTAAACCACCACAAAACCACCTTATGCCTGAAGAAACAGTAAAATTACACATGAATTTCACTGTCATTTAAAAAAAAATATATATATATTTATGAATTTATGTGTGGGTGCTTCAGGCTACCTCTAATCGTAATCATCTAACTATTTTGTATGGTCAATATTAGCTTCTTTTGTCTCTCACTTGGTACACCTTGTACGCAAGCACATATGTATGTATTACACAATGCATGGGGCTTGGCCAGTATTTGTTGTACTAAGTAATTTCTTATTGTTTACTAAATTATTATAATTTTTTTTCTTTTGAAATGTCAATTCTGCATATAGTGTTCAAACAGTTCTTGTCGAGTAGCGTATCATCCACTATGTGCACGTGCAGCCGGTCTTTGCGTTGAGGTATTTTTTTCTTTATTCAATTCATTTTTATAAGTTGTGATTTTGACCTTGACAGTTTGGTGTTGGCTTTGATACAATAATTAGCTAAAAAGTTGATTTGATTGTGCATTTATTTATTTATATAATTTTATGATATACAGCTGGAGAATGAGGACAGGCTCTATCTACTTTCTGTAGATGATGATGAGGATCAGTGCATTCGCTTGCTTTCTTTCTGCAAGAAACATCGGCAGCCATCTCATGAACATTCTGTAGCCGATGAACGTGCTGGAGTTATGGGTCAATGTTCAGACTATGAACCACCACCCAATCCATCTGGTTGTGCTCGAAGTGGTATGATATTTGACAGTTGTTTTACTTGTTGAATTTGTCATTTTATATCTTTTACTTTCTTCCTCCTTTATAATAATTTGTTCAATACAAGTCGTTTAAAGTTGAATTTGCTTAACAAGACTTGTCGTTATTTTTTTGGGCAGAGCCATATGATTACTTTGGTAGGAGAGGCCGAAAAGAACCTGAAGCACTTGCAGCTGCATCATCAAAACGTTTGTTTGTGGAGAATCAACCTTACTTAGTTGGTGGATACTGCCAACATGGATTGTCGAACAACCTAGAGCCTTCTGGCAGAGGAGTCTGCTCTAAATTCTTTTGTAGCGAACAAAGGCTGAGAACCTCTATGGTTAATGCTGCAGACAGTATACTTTCCATTGCCGAGAAGTATAAGTACATGAGGGAAACCTTTCGGAAACAGTTAGCATTTGGTATGAAAAATTTTCTTTAATATTTTTGAAAGTGATGGGGAAAAGGGAATATTGTAACTTTTAGTTGAATGTTGGCTGTTACCAGCATGGAGGGTTATAATTTAAGATTTTGCAGTGGAGTGATCTGTCTGAAAGTAAATATTTGTTTTTGTTTTTTAAATTTTAGGGAAATCCAGAATTCATGGATTTGGCATCTTTGCAAAGCATCCATATAAAGGTGGAGACATGGTAAAGACAAATAAATTGCATTTGAATGAGCCTCCTTTTATCAGAACATTTCACCTGTAAATGATGGACTAATAATTTATTTTGTTTATTCAGGTGATTGAATACACCGGTGAACTTGTTAGACCTTCTATAGCTGACCGGAGAGAGCGCTTTATATACAATTCTTTGGTGGTAAGTGTTTTTGAATTATCTAATGCTAGGAACCTATGAAAAGAATTTGAAAATCGACAAAAAGAAATGAAAAAAAGAACATGTTTTTTTTGTTCTTATTGAAAGAACGAGAATAGGAGAGAGGCCTCTCCTCCAAGAGTTTCCTCTTCTAACAAAGGATTTCTGCTTTCACAAACTGCTATCTAGTGTACATAATTCTTTCTTCTTTTCTTATTTCTGTTACTTATACATGATATTCCCTCTAACTAACCAACTACCCTAATATCAAATGTGCTAGTATGAAGTTTTACATTATTGAGTGACAGCTAATTTGTTGGGAAAATGACGTGTCAAAATGTTGAACTGTTGTGGAACCTTTGATTGTCAGCAAGAAACAAGGATGTTACAACTATTGTACCTTCTTGTACAGGATTTAGTGACTTGTTTCTCTTTC
>NC_021162.2:16777973-16794767 GCF_000331145.2 Cicer arietinum | reverse complement strand
TTCCCTTATGCAGGGTGCTGGAACATATATGTTTCGGATTGATGATGAACGAGTCATTGATGCTACTAGAGCAGGAAGCATTGCTCATTTAATTAATCATTCCTGTGCAGTGCGTTCTTTCCCCCTTTTTTTTAACATTATCCTATTAATTCATTTCCTACTTGTTAAACATTGCCATTTCAATCTGCATTCTTCGTTTGATGTATGAGATTCACTTGATTTTGTTTTAAAATTCACATTGTTTAGCCAATTATTTAAGTACTGCAGTCTGGAAGGTTTCTAATTTTAATTTTGGGGATTTGCATTCTTGAGAAAACTTTAGCCTTGTCATGACATATTAACAGATATGTAGCATCTAGACATTGTTAAACGACCTTTGATGTATTGCATTTTTTGTGGAACAATTTGATTAGGACCTGCAAAGCTATGACCATGCATAGGTGCCCCATTAAATATACGTTCTACATTGACTTCAGTTTGGAAATACTACAATTTGATTTATTTATTTGCTGAAGAAGCTATACAACCTCTTTTCATTGCTGAAGAAAATAATCAATTGCTTATCTATATTATTTTTGTTTTTATCCAGCCAAATTGCTATTCAAGAGTCATTAGTGTTAATGGCGATGAGCATATTATAATATTTGCAAAGAGGGACATTAAACAATGGGAGGAGCTTACATATGATTATAGGTATCTTCCTTCTTCAAATAAGTAAAGATACATTCACAAAAAGGACCATAAAAAACTTGCTTTTGTGTTGGTTTTTATTGTGTGTAACATTACAATTTCCAAAGATATTATAATTCTTCATAATATTGTGCTGACTTTCTTTAATTCTTGTAATAGATTTTTCTCAATAGATGAACGGCTTGCCTGTTACTGTGGCTTCCCAAAATGTCGAGGTGTAGTAAATGATACCGAGGCAGAAGAGCGAGCTACTACCCTATATGCACCACGAAGTGAATTAGTAGATTGGAAGGGAGAATGAGGTAAGCAAAAATTATCTTCCTTGCTGTCTGACATCTTTGGTAATACTGAAATTGAAAGCATCACTTTAATTGATTTGGACTATTGGGGGTTTGGCAGTCTGCAATTTAAGCTATGATGCAAAGGGACCATTTTTTACTATTATAAAATTTGGAGATGACCTCTGTTTTGGGGATCTGGGAGGAATTTCTTTAGGCTTTGAGGTGCACTTTTTGTGCTTAGTCAAACTTTGAGGAAGACCTGATCTGAACATACTAAGTACTGACTCTCAAAATGGATGGTTTTTAACATGGATTTGAGTATTTGTTGGCAATGCCAGCAGAATCAAAATTCGACTTCGGTTCTAAATTGGTTGAGTTAAGATCTCTTATCGATTTGAGATATGGTCAAAGTAGTTTTTATAAGGCTTCAATAATTTTCAGCTCTTGTGTTAGCTTTAGGGATTGAATTAGGTTTGTTTATTTGGTCAATGGTTGAGTTTGGTTTGAAGTCCACATTCTAAGATAGTGTTGGAGCCTATTCTAGAGATAGTTGAGATCCTTCATCGACTAGAGATATGCTAGTAGTCCTTATACTGTTTGGACAGTCCTCACCTCTTGTACTAGCTTTTCGGGTTGTTAGACTTAGACCAAAAGCCCAAATTCAAAGAGGTTGCTAGATACAGTTGGTTTTTATGTAAACCCGCTGAACCATATTAACTCTTATTTTGAGTAACTTAGTTCCACGTACCTGTGTACTTTACTTGCAAGACTTTGTTTTCCATTATTCTTAATTTTGTTTGTTTGTGTACATATGTATCATAAATTTTTCTGGTTTCATTGTTTTTTTAGATTTCATGTGGGTTTTAGTGTGAGCTGTCTTGAGCGAATATACATTTATTTTGTTTCATATGTTTGATCCTTATTTTATGTGTACTTCTGCTCTGTCATTTCATGAAAATTTGTTTATACAATATAAATGAATGCTAGTTTCTTGTAGAAATATTCAGTCACAAGCCGGCAGAATATTTGTTAGAAGAAAGTAGTAAGAAGATTATCTGTCAACCTACTATGCCAATGGACCCCTAGAACCTTAAGTTATCTTGTCTCTCATGTCCTTGGTCTTGACTTAGCAAGTCGTGTCTTTTTTCCTGTGGCTATATTTCTGAGGTTACTTTTCTTGAGTCAACACCACATATGTCTGTGAACCTGGTGATTAAATTGGTTCTGCACCACAAAACACGTCTTTGATTTGCTGTCATTTGTTGTCTGTTGAGATTGAAGCAACACCTATTGTTTGTTCAAAACCCATCATTTCAATTTTAAATTCAGTAGTTATCTACTCTTGCTAGTCGTTATTCCGACATACCTCTCCCCATTTCATTGTTTTTATTTTGTTTTGCAGATTTTTAATCCTAATATTATGCATTCAAGATCCTTCTGAAGATGGACTGTTTGTCCAACAACTTTTGTCTTGGATTCTGCCATTTCTCCAAAAGTACAGTGTTGTACACAAGTCGTCTGATTCTTCCCATTAATTCATAACCCCAACTGAGCGGTTTATGTTGGCTCAAGGTGGTTGGTTTCCTTGGTATTCAGGTTAATGGTAATTGGAAAGACGCAGCATTTTTTTAATAAATAGTTTACATTTGAAATTCATTGTCACAATTAAGGCTTCTGTTTATCCTCAACCAACTTAACGATATTGTAACTTGCCATTGGATAAGTACAGTTGAAGTTATATCAAACCTTCATGAAATTGTGTATAAATTGAGAATTTTAATTTATGTAATTGCTAATTATGTCAATTTGCCTCTGAAATGATACATGTATATATACAACTAGCAAGCATGAATAGTCATTAATCAATACTATGTATCCAATAAAGGTCAATACATCTTAGGTTCAGTGTTGTTGAATATTGGCCATGGCGGATATGGATTTCAACTGACTGCCATACAAAGGCAGTGGCGTGGTGGAGGAAAAGACATTTTTTTAAAGAGAAAAAACATATCTGACCCGAACCCAGGCACAGAATGGGTTAAAACACTAAACCCTATAAAACGACTGCAAAACTTTTCTATCCTCCTCTACGTCTTTGTTCTCTCCTCTTCTGCATGCGGTGGTGCGTCCACCTCTTTGCTGCCTTCAACCAGCTCTCGCGTATTTATCTGTTTTATTTGTTTCTTTCTTCATTTTCTGCACTACTTCTTTCTATACTTCATTCTTTCTTCATATTCTCTTGTATTTTTTTCCTTCTTTTTTATATTACCATTTTCTGCTCTATTTATGCACATTATGTTTTCATATATTTTCAATACTTCATTTTTTGAATTTCCTTTTTCTGGTTTAATTCATGCTCAATTTATGTTTGTAAACATTCAATTTTTTAAATTTGTTTTTCTGTTTATGCTCTGTTTTAATTATCTTTTTTGTTTTTTTAAAGTATTTTAATTCAGTTTTTTAAATTATTTTTTTTGATTGTGACAAATGATATTATCTATCAATTAAATACACACTATTCTTGACATATATTGATAGTCTTTTGTTGTTTTAGTTATTTCTGCTGTTTGTGTTTATATATGTAGAGGATTTTAATTTGCCCAGCATGCTTCTGCCATAGGCCATTACGCTGTCCCCCAAATGTTTAGGGTGGATACTTGGCTCGTTGCCATGATATGCCATTGACAACACTGCATAGGTTTTGGGCTTACTCGATTTCATAAAACTAACTTGTAAGTTGAAGATTTTCTAAGTTTTATAATCTCTGTCTACGTCATATCCCTAGTCAAATTGAGAATTGGATTTCTCCTATACACCTTTCAAGTCATATCCCTAGTCAAATTGAGAATTGGATTTCTCCTATATACCTTTCAAGTCCACGACTATTGGGCCTAACACGTGGAAAATATGGGCGACTCACAATCTAAGATAGACTCTCATATAGTATTAGTCAAATAGCGACACTATAGCGCTATAGTATAGTAGAATTTGAAAAATTTGCTATTCTTCAATGATACACTATTTAGTATAAAATATTGTCAGATAGCTGCTATAGTGACACTATAGCAGTGTAACATGACATAATTTGAACAAATCACTATTTCTACAATATGCGATTGACAACTCTGTCTCATATCATTTTAAGTTTTGTGGCTAATTCAATTTTATAAAACTGACATGTGACATGAGTATGGTCTAAGTTTTATTTAGGTTATATCTGTAGATGTGATACCTACTTGTTTCCTATAATACCAAGTTGAATCATAAAAATGGGGCTTATTTTTGAAATTTAATGCATGATATGATATTATAGAATCATCTGGGGCCTACTTGGATTGGTTTATTTGAGCTTATCTACTGACATAAACACTTGTGAGATTGTTTTAGAGAATTTATAGAGACAACTTATGACATGTTCATAAGTTGTTTTTTGCTAATTTTCATAAGCTCTCCAGGGTAGCTTTTGAAAACAACCTATAACTTATAGCTTATATAACAACTGACTTAATTTTGTACTTGGTTTAGAAATACCTTATACATAAGGGGTTATATAAGCGTTTATGCTATAATAAGCACTTAGATAAGTTGTTTATCCAATCATGGTCTTGATGTATTTGGTTTATTTTATTGTGGACAAAAGCTTTGGGCTTTGTTTAATGGGGGAAATAGGTGAGATAGATGTGGCTTGACTATGTTTATTTGTTAGCTGTTGTTAGTTAAGATGTATTCGAGTTTTTTGAGTTTAGTGATTATACAATAATAGTGAAAACAATTTTACACAAAAGGCCGAGCATATTTAAACATATTTCACAACATAAATATGCTTCAAGAAGTAACATTATGATATCACACAACGATGGGATTATGATAAGACATCTGAATAAAACATGTTTACACTACCTAAGTACAGTTATTAAGACACTATGAAAGTTTATTTTGTTAAAAAATTGGGCTTGTGGTTAATTAAAATTTTTGTTAGTTTGAGTAAATATAATATGACATTTATTATTTTGGTTGAATTTTGATTTAAATATCATTAGATTATTATTATTATTATTTGTTAGTCCACTTTAAGTGTTAAGTCTGTTAGTCTCTGATAAGGTTTTAAGCATATTTGCCTATTTAGATATGTATGTTCATTATTTTATTTAAGGTTTTATTGCACAATTAATCTTCGAATAGATTTTTATGTCGAGCTATCTTTTATTTTAGACTCTAGAAGAGGTACATATTAAATAAATAGATTAAGGGTAGTGTTTTTTTTTCGACTCAATTAAAGTGTTTGGAAGAGCTTATTTGGATTTACCTAATAATTATAAACTCTCGAAAGAGTATATGAGATTTTGTTATGTTTATAAGCTATTTTTTCCTTATTTTTGTAAGCTCTCCCAAATGGTTTTGTGGTAATATTTTATACTTTATGTGGAGTTTCTTATTCTCTATTTGATTGTAAAAACAACTTACACAAACATTTTTCATAACAAGCTTTTTACCCTATTGTCTCTAGTTTAAGTTTAAAGTTTGAGAAATTAGTCATATTAGTTTAAGGTAAGCTTGGCCTATCTTGATCAATTTCTATCTATACTATTGTTTTTTTTAAAATTTTATTTTACAGAAAATCACTTTTGTAAAAAATGTAATTTTTTATGATTATTTATTTTATTCTTGTTTCAGCTTTTGGAAATAATCATAATATGAACACTATCTTGATTGTGATGAAAAGTCATTTAATGGCATATGGGAAGTAATCTATTTGTAATGTGTGTAATGGATAAGAGTTAATGATAAAAAGAAAATTTTTATTTTATGATTGTAAACAATCACAATTTGGTTTTAAATTGTCAAATTTTTTTATTACATTGTTTTTCATATAATTTCAGAAATTATATGTTTTGTAGATTGTAATTATTATTTTTGGATAGAAACATAGTAATACATTAGATGTTATGTTACTATTTTCTCTCACTAGAGTTTGAACCTCGATTTTAACTCCTTCAACTCTTAGCTCAAAGTTGAGCTGACCAACCTCATTGTAGCTTAATTGTAATTATAATTATTACTTATTACATATTCTTTCTCTTGGACTGCTTGGAAGTTTCTGAATTTCTCTCTTTGAAAAATTCTCTCTTGTATAAGAATATTTATATGTACGTTGAGTTCATAGACGCACTTCATGTCACAAACCTTTCATTCATTGTTGCTGATACTTGTAAATCTATTGTTTTTCTATATTACATGTTTTTGATATTGTTCATGCTTCAGTCTTCCATCATTGTCTCCCAATTTAGTCTTATCTATACTGGACCACTCCTTCAACTTTATGTTGTATCAACTGTTCCATAACTTAGTTTTGACTCTTACTTCATACAAGACTTGAATACAAAAATGCAACTGGATCTAGATATGAATCACGAGGTCTCTACATTCAATCATCTTCATCGTGATGTGTTGTTTTCGTGTCTCTTAATCTCATTCATTGTCTCTAGTTCATCCAAGTTAGGATAAGTAGAATTGGTCGATTTTTCATCTCCTTTTATTTGATAAAGAAATAATAACTTGACACACTAGTTCTTCATCTCCTTTTATTTGATAAAGACATAATAATTTGTCTCTAGTCCTTTGACATAATGTCAATATATTCTAAGATGTTTTGTATATTCTAACATTTCTCAAACTAAAGTTTCCTTAAGTTTTAAGAATATTACAAGATAATAATACATTACCCCACGATAATGAATAAAAAACCAAACAAAAATTGAGCTTCACCATTTAGAAGGTTTAAACCAATAATATCAAAGACCCCCCAAAAAATTAAACTTGAAACTAAGTCAAATAATTGCTTATATGATGGAATCAAGATTAGTGCATCTGGGACGAACTTAAGGTTAATACACCGGGGAAAAGGTTGAGAGGCTCGGGCATGGAGAAGTAAATATCATAGGGTTGCCTTTTAATGTTGTGAAGTCAAAAAGCTTCAAGTTGATGATTGAAGCTGTTGAAAATCATGGGCTACACATGAAGCCTCTAAGTTACCATGATATTAGGGTTGCCTTGCCAAAAAAGGAACTAGGGCTCACAAGAAAATGTTAAAGGCGCTTGAGGTAGCTGATTTATGTTGGTCTTGGGTAAATATTTAGAAAACAAGTATCCTAAACTTGTTTGGACTGTGTGCTGTCCACTGTGTGGATTTAATGTTGGAAGACATTGGAAAGCTGCCTGATGTTAAAAGGGCCATAGGAATAGAGAAATTTCTTGTTGCGTTCATCTACAACCATTCCATGACCCTTAACATAATGATGAGGTTCAATGAAAAAACAAAATTGGTTAGAAGTTTAGTGACAAGATTTGCAAAACATCCCTCTTTCTTCAAAGTTCAAAGGTATAACTAAAAAGCCAATTTGAGAAGATGTTCGTATCAAAGGAGTGGCTAAACACAGACAACAAAAGAGGCCAAAGGAAAAAGGGTGTATAGTGGCTAAACACAAAGACAACAAAAGAGGCCAAGGGAAAAAGGGTATATGGTATCGTTCTCATGGCATCATTTTGAAATGATGTTCTATTCTCTCTCAAGGTGATGGATAGGGCAAAGGAATCTATAGTAATAGCTTTCAATGGAAATGCGAGTAGGTACTATGATATTTTTGCAATAATAGATATGTGGGTGTCAACTCCATCGTTGATTGCTACAATGACCCAAATGTTGGCAAAGGTAAATAAGTGATAAATGAGATCTATTCAAACATCGATAAGCTTACTATAAACACATATGAGAATGATAAAGCTCTAACTAAGATTGCTAATTATAGGAAAGTGCAAGACATATTCGACATACCTTCTACAATTAGTCAAAGTTCCACTTTGCCCCCTAGTAAGTTGTTTTGTTAATTTAAAATTGTATATTCAATAGTTGCAAATTGTAATGCTAATTAGTTATTGCATTCCAGCCGAGTGGTGGACCATGTATGGAATTACGTTTCAGTTTTGCAAGTGATTGCAATCAAAATGTTAAGCCTGACATGTAACTCATCATGATATGTGCAATTGGAATGCTTTTGATCAAATAAGTAAATGTTAAATGGTTTTTTATATATAGTTAAATGTAGTGAATTTAAAATTACATATTTTATCTAAAAATATAATATAAATTCATTTTATGAAGACAAGCAAACTTAAGTCTTAATTTTTGTGAAGTACAACCAAGCTTTTAAAGACCATTTGGATAATGTTGAAGAATCAAGAGAAATCAAATTTGATTCTCTATGATTTTATTTTATTCCCTTTAGTTTTATTTTTATGACTATGTCATTATTATATTGTAATTTATTTTTCGATATAAAATAGTCTAAGACTATAGTAATAAAGCATGGAAGTAATAATCCTTTACTTCCTTCATGATATCTAAAGCTCTAGGTTAGGATTCTAGTGTAAAGTGGCCCACAACTAATGGCGGGCGACAGCGTGACACACAACAACGTGGAAGGCGGTTCTTATTGTTATCAGATCCAAATTACAAGTTCTGGTAGTTTGAGAATTTTGTGATTATTATTTGACTAATTAGCACTATCGAACCAACAATTGGAGAACCCTTTGTACAAGAGTCAACAATTGGAAAACCTTTCATTTTTTGCATTTATCTCTTAGTTGTCTGTTGCATAAATTCCAAAAAATGTAAAGGATGCTCTAAAAGTTCCAAAGTGGCAGGAAGTTGTTCTTGAGGGATGGGAGCTCGTGAGAAGAATAAAGCTTGGAGAGTCATGACTTTACCCACAGGAAAGAGTAATGGAGGTTGTAAATGAGTATTTACCGCATAATATAATTCAAATAACACAATTGAAAGGTACAAGGCACGCTTGGTTGCTAAAGAGTTTATTTACACATGTGAAATACACTACTTAGAGACTTTTGCTCCCGTTGTCAAATTAAACACTCTTAAAGTTCTCTTGCTTCTTAGTGGCGAACTTAGATTTAGTCATTTAACCAACTTGACGTAAAATAATGCTTTTTTCAATGGTGATTTAGAGGAAAAATTGTACATGGATAGTCCTCCAAACTGAAGGCAAGTTTGGTTCAAATGTGTGCAAATTGCAAAAATCACTATTTGTTTTTGATCAATCTCCAACGGCTTGGTTTGAAAAATTCACTCGGTTAGGTAAGGCAAAGATATATGTTGGGACAATCAAACCATACTTTATTCATGAAATTTTTCAGCAATGGTAAGATTGCAATTCTAATTGTTTATGTGGATGATTTTATTCTCACATGAGATGATATTGTTGAGATGGAAAGATGGAAGAGAAATTTGGCAAAAAAATTTGGGGTCAAAGATTTAGGTGCACTTGAATACTTTCTTGACATGAAGATTGCTTTCTCAAAGAAGGGATTTGTAGTTTCTCTGTGAAAGCACATCCTAGACCTCTTGGAGGAAATCAGGATGAGTGGGTGTAGATCGACAAATACCCTTATGGAATTAAATAGAAAACTTAGGGAGAAAGGTAATCTTCTTGTTGATATTGGAAGATAACAGAGGCTAGTTGACAAACTTATTTATCTAACTTACTATAGACCCGTCATTGCTTTTTTTGTGAGTTTTGTAAGTCAATTCATGCATTCTCTTTATGAAGAATACTTGGAGGTAGTTTATTGAATTTTAAGATACTTAAATCCAATCTTGAAATAAGTTTGTACTTTAAGAAAACCAACGAGAAAGATGTCTCTATATATTGGATCTGATACTGACAAACCACTACTAGACATTGTGCCTATATGTGGGAAAATCTAGTTACTTGGAGAAGTAAGAAACAATGTGATTGCTCGAATTAGTGCATAAGCCAGTTTTAGAGTAGTGGTTCAAGGAATATGTGAACTTTTGTGGATTCATACTCGTGGAAAAACTAAAATTGAAAGCGGACTTATCTTAAAATTGTTTTGTGACAACACAACAACAATAAGTATAGCTCACAACCTTGGGCAATATGTCAAAACCAAGCATATTGAGATTGATTACCATTTCATAAAAGAGAAAATTGATGCCAAAATTACATGTGTACCATGTTGATATTTTGACAAAAAAATTGACAAGGTCTAATTTTGAGTGACTTATAGTCAAGTTGGACATGATAGATATTAATGCACCAACTTGAGGAGGGGTGGTAAGGAATCAAGGAAATTCATATTTGATTTGATTTTATTCTCTTTAGTTTTGTTTTTATGATTCTATCATTATTAGTCATTATTACTTGTAATTTCTTTTCCAGTATAAATAGTCAAAGATTGTAGCAATAAAACATGAAAATATTATTCCTTTTCTTCTGATAACAAGGATTTTTAAATGATTCCATTCTCCTCAACAATATTGATAATTGTCGTGAGTGCCTCGTTCAAGATGTGGATGAAAATGAAGTATTGTCATATGATCTATTCTTGGGAGAAGATGACTTGACTTGGGAAGTTGTTGCTGTTGGTGATGCATTGTGAACTAATGAACCAATAAGACTTACTAGACGCCAATCTAAACTCACTACAACTGTGTGTAATGGACCTGAGGAGTTGGAGGAGGTAGAAAAAGAGTTTGAATCAATGATGAAAAAGATAATATTGATGTGGTAGAATTTAGAAGTGAAGATGAGTCGGATGTGGCAGCATGATTTTGATTACTTTTAGAACTTTATTTTAATTGATGTTTTATTTTGATACTCTTAGAACTTTAATTAGTAGTTAAGTTATATTAGGTTTTGATTTTTAAGTTGGTAACAAATGACCAAAGTTAATTATAATTATTAAGTATGATTACTCGTTTAATTGTGTATTTGGTTATCTTTGAGTATTTATGTATCATGTTTGGATTTATGTTTTAGTTTGTTGAAGAATCGAGAGAAATTAGATTTTATTCTCTTTTATTTTATATTATTATGTTTATTTTTATTCTGTCATTATTACTCAGTTTTACTATTGTAATTTCTTTTCCTATATAAACAGCTTAGGGCTGTAATAATAAAACATGAAAGTATTTTGTCTACTTGTAATTTCTTTTCCTATATAAACAGCTTAGGGCTGTAATAATAAAACATGAAAGTATTTTGTCTACTTGTAATTTCTTTTCCTATATAAACAGCTTAGGGCTGTAATAATAAAACATGAAAGTATTTTGTCTACTTGTAATTTCTTTTCCTATATAAACAGCTTAGGGCTGTAATAATAAAACATGAAAGTATTTTGTCTACTTGTAATTTCTTTTCCTATATAAACAGCTTAGGGCTGTAATAATAAAACATGAAAGTATTTTGTCTACTTGTAATTTCTTTTCCTATATAAACAGCTTAGGGCTGTAATAATAAAACATGAAAGTATTTTGTCTACTTGTAATTTCTTTTCCTATATAAACAGCTTAGGGCTGTAATAATAAAACATGAAAGTATTTTGTCTACTTGTAATTTCTTTTCCTATATAAACAGCTTAGGGCTGTAATAATAAAACATGAAAGTATTTTGTCTACTTGTAATTTCTTTTCCTATATAAACAGCTTAGGGCTGTAATAATAAAACATGAAAGTATTTTGTCTACTTGTAATTTCTTTTCCTATATAAACAGCTTAGGGCTGTAATAATAAAACATGAAAGTATTTTGTCTACTTGTAATTTCTTTTCCTATATAAACAGCTTAGGGCTGTAATAATAAAACATGAAAGTATTTTGTCTACTTGTAATTTCTTTTCCTATATAAACAGCTTAGGGCTGTAATAATAAAACATGAAAGTATTTTGTCTACTTGTAATTTCTTTTCCTATATAAACAGCTTAGGGCTGTAATAATAAAACATGAAAGTATTTTGTCTACTTGTAATTTCTTTTCCTATATAAACAGCTTAGGGCTGTAATAATAAAACATGAAAGTATTTTGTCTACTTGTAATTTCTTTTCCTATATAAACAGCTTAGGGCTGTAATAATAAAACATGAAAGTATTTTGTCTACTTGTAATTTCTTTTCCTATATAAACAGCTTAGGGCTGTAATAATAAAACATGAAAGTATTTTGTCTACTTGTAATTTCTTTTCCTATATAAACAGCTTAGGGCTGTAATAATAAAACATGAAAGTATTTTGTCTACTTGTAATTTCTTTTCCTATATAAACAGCTTAGGGCTGTAATAATAAAACATGAAAGTATTTTGTCTACTTGTAATTTCTTTTCCTATATAAACAGCTTAGGGCTGTAATAATAAAACATGAAAGTATTTTGTCTACTTGTAATTTCTTTTCCTATATAAACAGCTTAGGGCTGTAATAATAAAACATGAAAGTATTTTGTCTACTTGTAATTTCTTTTCCTATATAAACAGCTTAGGGCTGTAATAATAAAACATGAAAGTATTTTGTCTACTTGTAATTTCTTTTCCTATATAAACAGCTTAGGGCTGTAATAATAAAACATGAAAGTATTTTGTCTACTTGTAATTTCTTTTCCTATATAAACAGCTTAGGGCTGTAATAATAAAACATGAAAGTATTTTGTCTACTTGTAATTTCTTTTCCTATATAAACAGCTTAGGGCTGTAATAATAAAACATGAAAGTATTTTGTCTACTTGTAATTTCTTTTCCTATATAAACAGCTTAGGGCTGTAATAATAAAACATGAAAGTATTTTGTCTACTTGTAATTTCTTTTCCTATATAAACAGCTTAGGGCTGTAATAATAAAACATGAAAGTATTTTGTCTACTTGTAATTTCTTTTCCTATATAAACAGCTTAGGGCTGTAATAATAAAACATGAAAGTATTTTGTCTACTTGTAATTTCTTTTCCTATATAAACAGCTTAGGGCTGTAATAATAAAACATGAAAGTATTTTGTCTACTTGTAATTTCTTTTCCTATATAAACAGCTTAGGGCTGTAATAATAAAACATGAAAGTATTTTGTCTACTTGTAATTTCTTTTCCTATATAAACAGCTTAGGGCTGTAATAATAAAACATGAAAGTATTTTGTCTACTTGTAATTTCTTTTCCTATATAAACAGCTTAGGGCTGTAATAATAAAACATGAAAGTATTTTGTCTACTTGTAATTTCTTTTCCTATATAAACAGCTTAGGGCTGTAATAATAAAACATGAAAGTATTTTGTCTACTTGTAATTTCTTTTCCTATATAAACAGCTTAGGGCTGTAATAATAAAACATGAAAGTATTTTGTCTACTTGTAATTTCTTTTCCTATATAAACAGCTTAGGGCTGTAATAATAAAACATGAAAGTATTTTGTCTACTTGTAATTTCTTTTCCTATATAAACAGCTTAGGGCTGTAATAATAAAACATGAAAGTATTTTGTCTACTTGTAATTTCTTTTCCTATATAAACAGCTTAGGGCTGTAATAATAAAACATGAAAGTATTTTGTCTACTTGTAATTTCTTTTCCTATATAAACAGCTTAGGGCTGTAATAATAAAACATGAAAGTATTTTGTCTACTTGTAATTTCTTTTCCTATATAAACAGCTTAGGGCTGTAATAATAAAACATGAAAGTATTTTGTCTACTTGTAATTTCTTTTCCTATATAAACAGCTTAGGGCTGTAATAATAAAACATGAAAGTATTTTGTCTACTTGTAATTTCTTTTCCTATATAAACAGCTTAGGGCTGTAATAATAAAACATGAAAGTATTTTGTCTACTTGTAATTTCTTTTCCTATATAAACAGCTTAGGGCTGTAATAATAAAACATGAAAGTATTTTGTCTACTTGTAATTTCTTTTCCTATATAAACAGCTTAGGGCTGTAATAATAAAACATGAAAGTATTTTGTCTACTTGTAATTTCTTTTCCTATATAAACAGCTTAGGGCTGTAATAATAAAACATGAAAGTATTTTGTCTACTTGTAATTTCTTTTCCTATATAAACAGCTTAGGGCTGTAATAATAAAACATGAAAGTATTTTGTCTACTTGTAATTTCTTTTCCTATATAAACAGCTTAGGGCTGTAATAATAAAACATGAAAGTATTTTGTCTACTTGTAATTTCTTTTCCTATATAAACAGCTTAGGGCTGTAATAATAAAACATGAAAGTATTTTGTCTACTTGTAATTTCTTTTCCTATATAAACAGCTTAGGGCTGTAATAATAAAACATGAAAGTATTTTGTCTACTTGTAATTTCTTTTCCTATATAAACAGCTTAGGGCTGTAATAATAAAACATGAAAGTATTTTGTCTACTTGTAATTTCTTTTCCTATATAAACAGCTTAGGGCTGTAATAATAAAACATGAAAGTATTTTGTCTACTTGTAATTTCTTTTCCTATATAAACAGCTTAGGGCTGTAATAATAAAACATGAAAGTATTTTGTCTACTTGTAATTTCTTTTCCTATATAAACAGCTTAGGGCTGTAATAATAAAACATGAAAGTATTTTGTCTACTTGTAATTTCTTTTCCTATATAAACAGCTTAGGGCTGTAATAATAAAACATGAAAGTATTTTGTCTACTTGTAATTTCTTTTCCTATATAAACAGCTTAGGGCTGTAATAATAAAACATGAAAGTATTTTGTCTACTTGTAATTTCTTTTCCTATATAAACAGCTTAGGGCTGTAATAATAAAACATGAAAGTATTTTGTCTACTTGTAATTTCTTTTCCTATATAAACAGCTTAGGGCTGTAATAATAAAACATGAAAGTATTTTGTCTACTTGTAATTTCTTTTCCTATATAAACAGCTTAGGGCTGTAATAATAAAACATGAAAGTATTTTGTCTACTTGTAATTTCTTTTCCTATATAAACAGCTTAGGGCTGTAATAATAAAACATGAAAGTATTTTGTCTACTTGTAATTTCTTTTCCTATATAAACAGCTTAGGGCTGTAATAATAAAACATGAAAGTATTTTGTCTACTTGTAATTTCTTTTCCTATATAAACAGCTTAGGGCTGTAATAATAAAACATGAAAGTATTTTGTCTACTTGTAATTTCTTTTCCTATATAAACAGCTTAGGGCTGTAATAATAAAACATGAAAGTATTTTGTCTACTTGTAATTTCTTTTCCTATATAAACAGCTTAGGGCTGTAATAATAAAACATGAAAGTATTTTGTCTACTTGTAATTTCTTTTCCTATATAAACAGCTTAGGGCTGTAATAATAAAACATGAAAGTATTTTGTCTACTTGTAATTTCTTTTCCTATATAAACAGCTTAGGGCTGTAATAATAAAACATGAAAGTATTTTGTCTACTTGTAATTTCTTTTCCTATATAAACAGCTTAGGGCTGTAATAATAAAACATGAAAGTATTTTGTCTACTTGTAATTTCTTTTCCTATATAAACAGCTTAGGGCTGTAATAATAAAACATGAAAGTATTTTGTCTACTTGTAATTTCTTTTCCTATATAAACAGCTTAGGGCTGTAATAATAAAACATGAAAGTATTTTGTCTACTTGTAATTTCTTTTCCTATATAAACAGCTTAGGGCTGTAATAATAAAACATGAAAGTATTTTGTCTACTTGTAATTTCTTTTCCTATATAAACAGCTTAGGGCTGTAATAATAAAACATGAAAGTATTTTGTCTACTTGTAATTTCTTTTCCTATATAAACAGCTTAGGGCTGTAATAATAAAACATGAAAGTATTTTGTCTACTTGTAATTTCTTTTCCTATATAAACAGCTTAGGGCTGTAATAATAAAACATGAAAGTATTTTGTCTACTTGTAATTTCTTTTCCTATATAAACAGCTTAGGGCTGTAATAATAAAACATGAAAGTATTTTGTCTTTTACTTTCTTCATAGTTTGTTAATTGTTTCTTAGTCTTTGCAATAGCGGCTATCCCACTATCCCGGCTATCCCACTATCCGCTATATCATTATAGCGGTTTTGAAGTCTCCGCTATCGGATTAACAACATAAGGACAACTGTCTCATGACAGCTAGCTTTAGTTAGATTTTGATAGAGTCAGTTAAAGAGTTAGTTAGAGTTGGTTAAAACTGTATCTGCTATAAATACAGTTGAACTATCATTGTAATCATTCAAGAAAATTAGAATGACTTCAGAATATACACCCATTCAGTTTTTCTAAGTTTCTTTCATTTCCTGCCTTTTTCAATTCTAACATGGTTATCATCTTGTTCAATGTTCGTGATGTATGCACATGTGTACCTGAAAGATTACTAATCGCTATCCATTTATGAAAATACAATGGCTTCAGAGTCAGGCTAACCTTTTCCTTGACATATTTTTCTTACAGGACATTGCAAGATTGCATAAATAAAGATAACATCGTTGAGAACTGCAGAAGTGGAAATGGATAATTGGAAGAAACACTTAACTAGCACAAAGGCCTCGTCAATTTGTAGTATATCATTTTTTAGAGTTCAAATAAAAAAATATTGATGATACTGAAAGTGGATTGTGGGGGTACCAATTAAAATTTACTTCTATTATCAGAGTAATATTCCTGTAATTATATATATATATATTTGAAATCTGCAACTCTTATTCTATAATGGATATCAAAGGAATACCGAATTTTGGTGTGAACTTCTTTTTTTATTTCCAATTTTCTTTCCAATTTTATAATTTTTTATCAATAAAATAACTGAATTTTAAAATTTGTATATTATTTATTATATATATGAAAGGATATCAAGTTTTGGTTTAAACATTATTTTCTAATTTTACCTTATGTTTAACTTATTTTATTTTTCTCTATCAATAGAAAAACTGATTTTTTTTTTAATTTTTATTTTAATATTGTAGTACAAGATAATGTTCTCATGGCATGAATAGCAGCAATGAGGAAATGAAGCAGAATGGAAAATAAAA
>NC_021162.2:16763519-16777473 GCF_000331145.2 Cicer arietinum | reverse complement strand
ATTCATTTATTTATTTATTTTGTATATGTATTTATGTTTTATTAGCATTGTGGAGCTATTGATTTATACTTATTCCACATCCTACACTTTTACTAAGCCACACACTTATGAATGAGACCTTATACCCAGGTTTAAACAAAACTTAAGTTTAGCTTCGAGAATGTGTAGTGGTAACCTTCTAGATGTACATCATGTTTGGTTAGCATGAAGATCTCACCTAGAGTTTGATCTTGTTGAGGGTATTGTCACTCCAAATAGTTTACATAATGTTGTTGACAATATTCCAAAATAGGATTACTGTCTCTAGGAACCGTGTTTAGAACTATAGAGCCACCCTTGTGAAAGTTTCACTACATAAGCCAATAGACTATTTCATCATAAGAATATCCATATAAACAAAAAAAAACCTTATACAGTCATTCAAAATGTTATATACAATCATTTTGCATAATTGCATCCATATCTCATGACATTGTTCTTTTGAAAAATGAATTGGCATTTTGCATCCATTTTCAGGATTGTTGGGGAATCATAAAGACCTTAGTCACATGTTAAATTAAACTGGACAATGGGATCAAAAAAAAAAACTTTACTTTTAAAGTTCAAGCAACCTGACTTGAAAAGTTTAAGAGACATCAACAATCAAATGAAAACTATACAACGTAAGAATTTCTTTCACAAATATGGGAAGATCCTAAATCTTTTGGCAGCTAATGTTCAAACAGGGGCCCTCACATCATTGACTCAGTATTACGACCCTCTCTTAAGATGTTTAACCTTTAAAGACTTTTAGTTGACCCCGACATTAGAGGAATTTGAACGAATATTAGGTTACTCCCTAGAGAAAGGAAATCCTTATCGATATACTGGGCAACCACCGAGTTTGAGTATAATTGCTAAAGTTTTGAAAATCGAGATATGAGAGTTGACAAGTAAAAAAGAGAAAAAAGAAGTTATTCATGGTTTTCAAGAAAATATCTAGAGCAAAAGTGTTAGGATTTAGCTGTTAAAAAAGAACGGAGTACTTTTATAGATGCTTTGGCTCTCATTATCTATGATATTTTTTATTCCCAAACCTTAATAATTTTATAGATTTTACTGCCATCAATGTCTTCTTAGATTTTACCGAAAATAAACAAAATCCAGTTCTCACAGTTCTTTTTGATGTATACTACTCTCTACATATGCAACACGAGAAGAAAGGGGGAACAATTTTGTGTTGTGTTCCAGTGATGCATACTTGGTTCATGTCTCATATGTTCAAGAAATGGTATCATGTTGGAGTTAAAAGTAATCGTGAATGGGCTCAGAGTATAGCCAACCTTACTGGGGACACCATTTCATGGTATCATAGAGAACAAGGGGTGGAGGAAGTAATATACCAATGCGAAGATTTTCCAAATGTACCTCTCATGGGAACCAAAGGATGTATTAATTAAAATCTAAAGGTAGCTCTAAGACAACTTGGCTACCCTATATTGAAGAAACCAGATGATAAGTCGTTGGAAGCTTTTATTTTGCACAATACGGGTATAGTAGACCCACCAATGTTGCGAATGATAAGTCGAGCATGGGAAATGATCATTATAAAAGGAAGAGTACTCGGATGCATAAGTTGCAGCTCAAAAGAACCCTATCAACAATGGGTAAAGAGAAAAGTCCAAGAAATCAAATTGTCTTTCTACAATACACCCTCGAATGATCAGGAAATACCTGAACCTACCCTTGTTACCAATGAAGAAATAGAAGAAATAGAAGAATTCAAAGCATCATTGTTAAAATATGAAGAGGAGAAAAATGAGCTACATGCGAAGTTAGAAAAAGTCTCCCAAGAGAACAAGAACTTACGATCAAAAAACACATGTAAGAATCAGTTTATTGAGAGAAGCAACAAGAGGTTGAAAATTGAAAAATAAAATAAAATTGACATACAAGATTGTTAGAGAGGTGCAAATGAAGAGTTAGATGTGTGAAATCAAGAAAAGAATGCAACTATTGAAGAGGCCTATATGTGGAAGCAGTTGTGGACAAAATCAGCAAGCTCTTAGAAAAACATAAAAATAAAGTTTGAAGATTTAAAGAAACAATTGAAAGAAATGGTAGCTGAGTACGAGAGTCAAATAAGGAATGAGAGGCAACACAAAGAAGAAATTGAAGAATTACTCTCAAAACATCAAGACGCATTAAGAACATAAATGGAGAATTCTAGTGAGTTGAAGAATTGCATTGATTACCAAGAAAATATCTATAATAACCTAAAGGACGAAACCATATATTGGGAGGATCATTTTATGATGTTGCTAGGTCAATTGAAGAATCAAGAGATCTATAAAGGGCTGGAAGATAAAGACAAGCAATGGAAAAACTACTTTTCAAAATTGGCAATGCTAGCTAATCAAGCAATCATAAAAATTATGAAGCATGTAAGAGAGATTGATGCGGTAATGCATCCGCTCAATACTCCAATCAAAGTCTACAAGTTCGTTGAATATTGCAAAAATTTGGTAGAAGAATTGGGGGAGAAGATTGGTTGTTCTATTAAAAGAGAAGATTGAAATACCATAGTCGATGTAGTTTTTAATTTGGTAGAAGGATTTGTTGTTTTGATTTTCGATCCCCATATTTTATTCACTAATAATTTGTTTTTTTTTAGTTACATAAGACTTATGATTCACCAACATCCAACTATCATCTAAAAATGGACTAATTGATTTCATATTAATTCCATTCATATTTAATACATACTCATAGATTTTATTTATTTATTAAAAAAATTAAAAAAAAAATCAATAAAATTGTTTCCCCGACACCCTTATCGGACTCGCGCAAACTCCATGATTATGGATGAACTTGAGCAAAACCAAGAAGTGATAAAAGCGGATGTTAAAAAATTGAAGGACAAGGTTGATCAAATCCTAGAAGCTATACAGGCTTTGGCAAGGAAGGAGATTACATATGGGGATCCTCTAGCTGCAAATGAATAACACCAAACCACACTTTCTCACCCACCAGGCTTTACCCCGACTACCCAACAATTTCGTACAGCAGCTATGCAATTTCCTATGTATGGTCTCCCACCTGTTTATACTCCGCCTGTAGTCATTAACCCTATGGACAATAACCAAAACCACTCAACTAACAACCCCCAAAACCTAAACTGTAAGACCCATAATTTTAAAGTACCATTTATGTATTTTTGGTGTATTTTGGATTCTGGCTCGGAGGCTTTTAAGCCAAAGTTAATAATATTTTGGAGTTTTATAATCAAAAAGATATTTTGATGCCAATTAAGAATTCTAGACGATAAATAAATTGAAATTAACTGCGGTGAATCCTTTACGGAGAATTTAATGCGTTTCAGGTGAAACGGTAATTTAACAAATATCTAGATTTTGAGATATTTGTTAAGTTATATTTATTATATTTTTATATGTTTGTTTGGAGGGAAAAAGAAAGGAAAACTAGAAGGAAGGAAAAGAAAAAGAAAATAGTATATAAAGAAAGGAAGGAAAAAGGAAGAAAGGAAAAACAAAGGAAAGAAAAAGAAAGGAAGGAAATTCATAAAATTTCCATCTCCTTCCTCTGAACCTCACGCGAGAAACCAAAATCCCTCCTCCTCCCATTTTTCATTTTCGTTGCTTCCTTTTCTTCAAAGCTAGTGACCCAAGGTTGGGTGAGAGTTAGATCAAGGTTTTTGCAACTCCACTCTTCCTCTTTGATTCGAAAACGAAGAAATACGGTTTTTGAGATCCAAACACAAACCCCTCCGTTTCTTCTAGATCCAAACCTCATTTCTCGAAGAGATAGAAGGGAAAGTTGATCACCACCACGCGTTGAGAATGGGGAATCTCTTAATGTCTCGGTTACTTAACTATCGTTTTTGAAAATCGTTTCGGTAAATGAGTATTAAGAATGGGGAATCTCTTAATGACTCGTTTACTGAATGTTTTGCGAGAAAATCGTTTAAGTCAAAAGTATATTAAGAATGGGGAATCTCTTAATATGACTGTTTGCTTAACGTTTTGTTTTGAAAATCATTAAGTTAAATCGGTATTAAGAACGGGGAATCTCTTAATGACTTATTTAATTAATGTTGTTTGAAAGTCGTTTAAGTTAAATGGGTATTAAAAATGGGGAATCTTTTAATATCTGCATTTGCTTAACGATTGTTGTGAATGGAGTCTGTGTATGCTCATGCATTTCATTTGGTAAATTGTGTCGACCCGTGATAGGTGACACCTTGGTAAACTGTACTGACCCGTGATAGGTTGTACGTTTACGATTTACTATTTAGTAATTCGTGTTGACCCGTGATAGGTGACACCTTGGTAAACTGTACTGACCCGTGATAGGTTGTACGTTTACGATTTACTATTTAGTAATTCGTGTTGACCCGTGATAGGTGACACCTTGGTAAACTGTACTGACCCGTGATAGGTGGTACATTTACGATTTACATTTTTGGTGAATTGTGCTGACCCGTGATAGGTGGCACCTAGGTAAACAGTACTGGTCTGTGATAGGCGGTACGTTTACGATTCCCGCTTTTTCTTTTAGTAAATCGTGTTGACCCGTGATAGGTGACACCTCGGTAAACTGTACTGACCCGTGATAGGTGGTACGTTTATGATTTACGCATTTTAGTAAATCGTGCTGACCCGTGATAGGTGGCACCTCGGTAATTGGTACTTTGGCCTGCGATAGGCGGTACAATTATGATTTACGGCCCTTCGAGGAGGGTTTTGGTTTGGAATTCCGAGTCCATGCATTTTGGCATATACGCATTGCATTAGGGTGCTTGGCACACGAGTCGTGTTTGATTGAGTTTTATGATTGAGTGATTTGAATTTGATTTATCGTGTTAATTGCGTTGAAAATGCTAAGTGTTATGTGTTGATTATTGTGTGTAAGTATGATGGTTATCGAGATCCCAATTGCCGTGGTAATCGCGTAGAAATTGCTAAGTGTTAAGTTGTGAACTTGATTAGGAATGACTTAGGTTAATTCATGAATTTTTGGAAAAATGATCAGGGAAATCGATTTCCCAATCGATTGGATAGTAAACAGGGACTTGGCCAAATGGACAAAATCGATTAGCCAATCGATTTTGTAATCAGTTTTCGAAAATCATTTACGAAATCGATTGCCCAATCGATTGGGCCTAAGTCAGGGACTCATCCATATTCGACCAAATCGATTTGGAAATCGATTGGCCATTAAGTCAGGGGCTCAGCTATCCTGTCAATCGATTGCCCAATCGATTGAATCAAGCCAGAGTTCAAAATTTCACTAAAAACCTTCAGGAAATCGATTTGGAAATCGATTGGTATTAAGTCAGGGGCTCCGTTATCCTGTCAATCGATTGCCAAATCGATTGATTCAGCCCAGGATTCTATTTTCATTAAAAATCTTCACCCCAATCGATTGCCCAATCGATTGGCTCAGTGAAAATCCTCAGTTTTTGTTGTATGATTAATTGCTCATGAATCTATCCATGTCTTGTTTTATTATGTGTTAATTTGGAGATCGAGAACTGCATTTTACCTTCATTTTAATTGGCAATGTATTGTATGAACTTTTCGCATATTGAAAATCCTGTTAAGGTGCATGCTTAGTTGAAAAGTTGTTTTGAGCATTTAAAAACTTAATTGCTATGTGTTAACTGTTATTTTCTGGTTGGTGACCCTTTACAATTATTGTGGAAATCTGGGCTTTGCCCTCAGATGAGAGTCAGGACGGTCCTACCGGTTCGTACCCTACGGACGGGAATGGAGATGGGAACGCTTGACTGCAGTTACGTTAGGAGGATCTCACGGGGCGCGTGGAGATTACTCAGGGTGTATAGCTTTTTGGTAGGATGATCAGATTAGGATGATGTATAGGGACTAGGGGTCCTTCTTTTTGGTTTGGAGTATTTTTAGTTTGGAACACTGTACTTTTACTAATATTATCAGTTTGACATCATCTTTGAATGGGTTCCATGTACCATTTGATGTTGTGTAAATGTTTTGGATTTATAATTGTAGAAACTTTCCGCTGCTTGTAAATTATAATGACTCAATTATTTATCCAAAGGCATTTCCTGATTTAATTCTCTGTTTTAGTTTAATTACTTTTGAAAAAAAAAATGTACCCTCGCTTTGGAAAACGGGGTGTTACATAAACCAATCACAAATCCCATCTCATTTGGGCTACGTGCCACCCTAAAACACTATAACCTCAAAAAATATTTCATATAGTGCACCCCAAGTATCCCATTTTGATGCTAACGAGAATTGGCAACAACCTCACGTTGGGGATGATACACAATCAAAAGAGAAATTCCATGTTTTAGAAGAGCGAATAAAAGCAATTGAGGAGAATAATGTATATGGTCTCGACGCTTTTGATATGTGTTTAGTACCCGATGTGACTATCCCTTCAAAATTCAAGGTTCCTGAGTTTGAAAAATACAAAGGCGTCACATGTCCTAAAAATCATCTGACTATGTATTGCTTAAAGTTGTCTTCTCATGTTCATAACGACAAACTTCTCATTCAGTTTTTTCAAGACAGTTTGAGTGGGGCATCGTTAAGTTGGTATATGCATCTCAAGCGAAATCGAATTGGTTCGTGGAAAGATTTGGTTGATGCCTTCTTGAAACAATATAGGTATAACATTGACATAGCCCCTGACAGGATGCAATTGCAAAATTCGTCGAAAAAGGAGAATGAAACATTCAAAGAATATGCATAACGGTGGAGAGAAGTGGCATCGCAAGTAGATCCTTTTTTATCTGAAAGAGAAATGGTTGGTATGTTTATGGATACTCTGCAGTTGCCTTTTCATGATAAGATGATTGAGAGTCTGTCATCAAACTTTTCTGACATGGTCATGATAGGAGAAAAAGTAGAAAGTCGCATGAGGAGTGGTAAGATTGTATGTGGAACGAGTGGTATGGAGAAACCCCAAATGAGATTTACAAAGAAGAAAGAAGGGGATGCTAACGCGGTAATGGCAAACCCAAGGGTCTCTTATTCTCCTACCGTTAATTCTTATCAACCTTCAAATTTTCATCCCCAAATTCCCTACATTCCATATGCATATGTGGTTGCAACCTCACAAGCTCCATACCCCCAATATCACCCTTCAAGGCCACCTTATTGTCAACCACCCATGGTCCAACCACCACTTGTCACATTTTCCCAACAAAACAAATGGAACCAAAATCAAATCCCGAATCACTACAAACTACCAGTTAACCGAGAAAAGAAAGATAACTCGTATTGACCTAATTCGCGTGAAATACAACCAATTGTTGTCTCACGTACTCCAAAATTTAATGGTAGTCCTAAGGCCAATGAAACCTCCGAAACCACCATTCCTGACATGGTATAACCCAAACGCCAAATGTGAATACCATATCGGAGCCGTAGGGCATTCTGTCGAAGATTGTCAATCCCTATAATCTAAAGTGCAAGAACTAATTAATGAAAAATGGCTTATGTTCAAGGATGACGGTCCCAACGTAGGGAGTAATCCTTTGTCGGGCCACAGAGATACCACTGTCAATCTCATTGAAGAAGAGATATACCAATATACAAAAGATGATCACGTATCGACCATATAGCCGTCCATGGAAAATAATAGATCTTTCCCAAGACCATTGGAAATCCTCTATAGAAAGGATAATCCCAAGCCAACTCATAGTGGGAAAAATCCAAAAAAATTCCAAGCACCAACCTCTTTTCCTTATGAAAATAACAAGGAGGTACCATGAAGTTATGAAGTCACATCCCATTTAGTCAATAATCAATTAGGTGAAAGCTTTAAACCTCAAGGTGCTGATGTCACCAATATTTCAGGGATTGGTGGGATTACCCGAAGTAGTTGAGTATACACTCCTGAACAATAAAGGAAAAGGAGGGTCATGGAGAAAAAGAGAAATAAGTTGTGTATCATGCCATAAAAGGACCAGAAGCTTGCAAAAAGACGGTGCCTGAAGAAGAAACCAACAAATTTTTGAAGTTTATCAAGCAAAATGAGTATAAGGTGGTAGATCTACTAAATCAAACCCCTTCCAAGATATTTGTTCTTTCTTTGTTATTAAACTCTGAAGCTCATAGAAGGGCACTGATGAAAGTTTTAAATGAGGCCCATGTTACTCATGATATCACCGTCGACCAGTTTGATGGAGTTGTCGATAATATTACCGCCAGTAGCGGCTTGAGTTTTAGCGATGGTGAATTACCAACTGAGGGGATCTAGCATAATAAAGCACTACACATCTCTGTGAAGTGTCATGATCATATTATTGCACGGGTGCTAGTTGATAATAGTTCGTCGTTGAATGTCATGCCAAAATCAACATTCTCAAAACTATTTATTGATGGAGCCTGCATGAAGCCCATTGTTATGATGGTGAAAGCATTTGATGGATCCAAGAGATAAGTCGTTGGTGAAATTGACCTTCATATTCAAATCAGACCCCATAACTTTGGAATAACCTTCCAAGTGATGAATATTAAGTCGGCGTACAGTTTTCTTTTAAGGAGACCGTGGATTCACGTTGTTGGAGCATTGACATCCAATCTTCATCAAAAGCTAAATTTTATAGTGAACAATAAGCTGATGATAATATATGGGGAAGAAAATATGATAATGAGTCATCTATCTTCTACGGGCTACATTGAAGACATGGAGGAAGCCATAGAGACTTCCTTTCGAGCAATAAAAATCGCCAATATTGTCTTCATGGGTGAATGATATCCCTCAAAAGAACCAAAATCATCTACCACATAGTTAAAGTCTACCAAATCGATGTTGGAAGGAGGAGTTTTTGTTAAATTGGGAAAATTGTTGGATATACCCGAAAAGAATGATATGCACGAGTTGGGATATGTACCTACTAAAACTAACAAAGAAAAGGTTGTCAATGGAAAAAAATGGAAAACAGGATGACTCGTTAGGAAAATTAGACATTGAATTCACAAAAGATTCCTATTTGTGACATTCGCCAAACCTTTCAGAGCGTCGGAATAATATATGTTAACCGGGTGGCTGTTGCAGAAGAATAGCATGTTGATGATGATACCCTCAAATTGGTGTACCTTTGTTCTCCAAACACCAATCTCAACAATTGGAAGATCATCGAGTTTCCCGTGTTTGTTAATTCACGTTCAAAGTAATTGTGTATTACAATTCCGTACTTATTATCAATAAATGCATTTTTGAATTCTCCAATTGTGTTTGTTTTTCTCTTTTCTTCTTTTTAGCAATCTTTACTCATATTTTCTTTTTTCCTTTTCCTCTAAATTTAAACAATGTAGAGTTGAAAATGAATATGTTGAAAATAACAGTGCTAGAATCCATTCTTGTAATTTTGAACTCTCAGTCAATCACACTATAAGGATATGCCTGAGCTAGATACTAGCATAGTTGAACATAAGCTACCACTAAAGCCTGAATGTGCTCCAATTAAATAAAAGTTGAGGAGGATGAGGCCTAATATGTCACTTAAAATTAGAGAAGAGGTCAAGAAGCAATTTGATGTTGGTTTTTTAGCAGTAGAAAAATATCCTTAATGAATTGCTAATATTATCCCAGTTCCAAAAAAGGATGGAAAGGTTCGAATATGCGTTGATTATCGGGATTTAAATAAAGTTAGTCCTAAAGATGACTTTCCTTTGTCTCACATTGACGTCCTAGTAGATAACAATGCTCAATATTCTCTTTTCTCCTTCATGGATGGTTTCTCAAGATATAATCAAATCAAGATGGCTCCCGAAGATATGGAGAAAACTACATTAATCACACAATGGGAGACTTTTTGTTATAAAGTGATGCCATTTGGATCGAGGAATGTTGGGGAAACCTATCAAAGAGCAATGGTAACTTTGTTTCATGACATGATGCATAAGGAAATAGAGGTTTACATGGACGATATGATTGCAAAATATCGGACCGAAGAAGACCATGTTGTTAACCTTCAAAATTTATTTGTGCGATTAAGGAAATTCAGACTCCGTTTAAACCCTGTTAAATGCACTTTTGGTGTGAGATCAAGCAAGATACTTGGGTTCATCTTTAGTCAAAAAGGAAAATAGAGGGACCCATATTAAGTAAGAGCAATACAAGAAATGTCAGCTCCACGTAGGGAAAAAGAAGTTCATAGCTTTTTGGGTAGATTGAACTACATTGCCAAGTTCAGGTCACATCTAACCGCTTCATACGAGCCAATTTTCAAGTTGTTGCGCAAAGACCAAAATGTTGAATGGAATGAGAATTGTCAAAAAGCTTTCGGAAAGATGAAACAGTACTTGTGAAAACCTCTAATCTTAGTGCCTTATGTTCCTGGAAAACCACTTATTATGTACTTAATAGTACTTGACGAGTCAATGGAAATTGTACTAGGGAAACATGATGAATCTAGTAAGAAGGAGCATGCAATTTATTATTTGAAAAAAAAAGTTCACCAGTTGTAAAACAAGGTATTCACTGCTTGAACGAACATGTTGCGCATTAGCATGGGCTGCTCATCGGTTGAGGCAATACATGTTATGTCATACAACTTGGTTGGTGTCTAAAATGGAACCAAATAAATACATCTTTGAGAAACCTGCTCTTACTAGAAGGATTTCCAGTTGGCAGATGTTGTTATCATAATACGATTTGGTATACATTACACAAAAAGCTATCGAAGGAAGCCCCATAGTAGAGTATTTAGCCCAACAACCTATAGAAGATTATCAATCAATGCATTGTGAATTCTCTGATCAAGTCATAATGACTTTATTTGAAGATATTGAATTACCTGATAAAGAAAAATGGACGTTGGTGTTTGATGGTGCTTTTAACGCGTTAGGGCATGGAATTGGGACCATTTTGATTTCCCTAGAGAATTAGTTCATTCCGTTCACTGCTAGATTGTGTTTTGATTGCACAAACAATATTGCAGAATATGAGGCATGTGTTATGGGCATCAAAGAAGCTATTGAATCAAAAGTAAAAGTTTTTGAGGTATATGGAGACTCATTGTTGGTCATCCATCAGACGAAAGGAGAGTAGGAAACTTGAGATTCCAAACTGATTTTTTATCATACGCATATCAAAGAATTGGTAGAACACTTTAAGATATCACTTTTCACCATATTCCTCGATGAGGAAACCAATTGGCCGATGTCCTGGCCACATTGTCATCAATGTTCAAAATAAGCGTCAGTCAGGATGTGCCGGTCATAAAAATTCTACGAAAGGAGAAGCCAACATATTGCTTATCAATCGAAGAAGATTATGACGACAAGCCATGATTTTATGATATCAAATCATATGTTAAGAATAAGGAGTATCCATTGGGTATTTCAAAGAACGAAATAAGGGTTTTAAGGAGGTTGTCAATGAATTTCTTCTTAAATGGTGATGTGCTTTATAAGAAAAATCATGATATGGTTCTCCTCAGATGTGTGGATAAAACAAGAAATGGATAAAATCAGTCAAGAGTTCACGAAGGTTCTTTTGTAACCCATGCAAATGGGAACACAATGGCAAGAAAAATCTTAAGGGTTGACTACTATTGGTTGACCACGGAGTCCGATTGCTTTAGTTACGTAAAGAAATGTAATAAATATCAAATCTATGTTGATAAAGTACATGTACCGCCTACCTCTTTGATTGTTTTAACATCACCATGACTGTTTTCAATGTGGGGGATGAATGTTATTGGATTCATCGAGCCTAAAGCTTCCAATGGTCACCTGTTTATCTTTGTAGCTATTGATTATTTCACAAAATGGATTAAAGTCGCTTCTTATGCCAATGTGACGAGAAGTATGGTTGTCAGATTCATCAAAAGAGAATTGATTTGTCGATATGGCTTGCCAAATAAGATAATAATTGATAACACGATTAATCTAAATAACAAAATGATGGAAGAGTTGTGTGATAGTTTCAAAATTCAGCACCATATCGTCCGAAAATGAATGGATTTGTTGAAGCAACAAATAAGAATATCAAGAAGATCATACAAAGATGGTGGAGACATATAAGGATTGTCATGAAATGCTTCCCTTTTCATTAGATGGTTATAGAATCTCTGTTCGCACCTCAACAAGAGCAACTCCTTTCTCATTAGCGTATGAAATGGAAGCGGTATGACTAATTAAATCTCATTGAAGAAAAGAAAATGATAGCTCTGTGCCATGGCCAGCTATATCAAAAAAGACTTAAAAAAACATACGAGAAAAAAGTTCGTCCTTGAAAGTTTCAAGAAGGGGACTTAGTGTTAAAGAAAATATTGCCCATAAAAAAGGAATCTCGTGGAAAATAGACCCCGAATTACGAGAGACCATATGCTGTGAAAAAAGCTTTCTCTGGGGAGCTCTAATACTTGCAGAAATAGATGGAGAGGAATTTTCACTTCCAGTCAATTCAGATGCAGTAAAAAAATATTATGCTGGAAAAATAAAAATAAAAATAAAAAACAAAAAAAAAAATGATTGAAAAATGGACTCGGTAGGTTGAAAACCTGAAAATGCGACCTAGACAAAAATTAGAGCATTCTGATGGATTGAAAACTTGGAAGAGCAGTCCATGCCAAAATTAGGGATACAAAAAAATAAAAAATCAAGCCCTTTAAACTGTGGCAATTATTATTCTTGCAAGTTGATTAATAGGAGTTCTAAATTACAAGAATAACTGGTGTTTGTTATGCCTCCAACTAAAGCTAAACACATTCGGCCCACATTGTAACCCCTGCCTCATTTGTTTTGGTCTTCAATGTAACGAATGTACATTTTTCAATATTGCATAGTTGATTGTTCTAGCATTTTGAAATGTTGTTTTATGATAATAATTGTTAGAATTTGAAATATGTAGAAAAATAAAAATATTCTAAATATTTTGACACTTGGAAAATAAATACACGGGAACTCGATAGATTCTCAATATGTATGGGTGCATATAAGAAAAGTGAAGATTAATCATTTTAAACAAATGACTTTGTTTTGCCTTAAAAAAACGGTCATACGATAGATACGAAGAGTCATCATGTGAAAATAATATTTGTTTTTATTCATTCGTTGAATCTTGGGGCATAGAAGAGCATAAGGATCGGGGAATCAAATAAATGAACAAAAATTTATGCATAACACATTCATAACTTACTTATACTTACATGAACCATATGTCTTCATTCAACAACTTTGCATAATGCATAACAAGTATGCATCATTCATATATTGTATTTATACTCAACAACCTTCTAAACTAGTTTTCTTCAATCCTATTGATCTACACATCGGTAATCAATACGAAGACAATCATCCTTTCATTCTTGTCGATCTACGCACCGGTAACCACGAAGACGATCATTCTTCCGTTCATGTTGATCTATGCATCGGTAACCAATCCAAAGACTATCATTCTTTCATTCTTATTGATCTACGCATTGGTAATCAATCTGAAGACGGTCATCCTTTCATTCCTGTCGATCTACACATCCTTTCATTCTTGTCGATCTGCATCAGTAATGAATCCGAAGACAATCATCCTTTCATTCATGTCGATCTACGCATCCTTTCATTCCTGTTGATCGACACATCGGTAACCAATCCAAAGACGATCATATTCTTGTTGATCTACGCATTGGTAACCAATCCGAAGACGATCATTTTACATTTTGTCGATTTACGAACCGGTAACCAAACTGGAGAAGATCGTGTTTTCCCATTAGCAATTCAATGAGTCTAATCACCTTTGAATTTTTCTACTCATTTTCACAGACAAAATTGGATCCTTATATTTAATTATATTTTACAACTATAATATTTATATTTTCTAAAAAATATAATTGAATACGGGCAGCTGTAGTACTCCAATTTTGTCCAACTTATTAAAAATAATTCAAAAAGTAATAATATCCATTTTATTATAATGTATCATATTTTGTGAAAACTTTTAAAATATATAAAAAGATATA
>NC_021162.2:16711720-16762757 GCF_000331145.2 Cicer arietinum | reverse complement strand
TATATTGTGAAAAATTTTAAAATATATAAAAAAATATATATATATATATATATATATATATATATATATATATATATATATATATATATTTCTGCCTTCATAATCATTAATACAAAATAGGAAAATATATTTGTAAAAAAGGAAAATATATATATAAAAAAGGAAATAAAAATAATATAGCTCAAAGTAATAAATTAAGCTCATTTTGTCTCATCAAATTACTTTAAGCCAAATCAAATTACAATTTTAAACATTAAACCAAATCAAATGACAATCTTAAACAAGCCAATGTTTATGGTGCCTTGCTTCTGCTAGCCTGCCTTGCTTTTGTTTTCTGTTGCTGCACAAAATATGGCAAAAATGGTATGTAATGAATTAATTAATGAAAAAGCAACATCATTTATCCTTAGCCATTATTCACATGATACAAAGCAAAGATACAAAATTATAAGTTTGGAACAGGAAAAAAACTAAAAGACAAATGTGGTTGAATCATGTACAAAAATTAAACAAATCTACAAATAAAAAATGTTCTTTAACCCATCAAACTAGCTCTGTCCAGCAAATGAACATAATCTGATAAAAAAAAGGCTAAAATCGTGAATGGATCAGATGTTCAGAATAATTCAGATTATGAGCAAAGAAATTAAGCATCAAACAGGAAATTGATGGAGAAGTACAAAGGCAAGCAGGAAAGCAACCAGACAAGTTAAAAAACTCTATAAATACATCTTCATTTATCTCATAAGAAAGAAGAAAAAAAGATTAACTCTGCTTATAAAAAAGCACACATACAAAGAAGGAGAAGATGAAGAAATCAGAGAGAGTTTCAGAAACAAACAACAAACAGAAAACGTTAAAGTATTTTTTCTCCGGTACAATAAATATGTTGCTCTTTATCTTCACCATACAATCACTCTTTTGTTTTTAAAAAATATGTAGATTTTTTTATTTGTAAGAGCAAATATTAATGAACGAAACATAAAACATAAGACTAAAATTTTGAAACTATGATGATGTCGTCCTTGTCGTCGCCACTTATTTGTTATTCTTCATTTTCCCATGATTTTCACGGTTAGTGTTGGAAATGAACGGAGAATTGGTGGAACGTGCAGAACCACTCCAGTGCCACACGAAGCCACTGACGTTGAGTTGGCACATGCAGAACCACTCCAGTATAGCAGTGTGGCGCAAAGCTCCATTGGTCGAGCAAGTCCAGAACTAGGCCATTTTGTTTCCAACTGCTGCTGATGCCTTGCTTCTGCCAACCCAACCTCTCTTAGTTGGTAATGTTGCCACCCCCTCTAACTAGTGTTTTCAGTTTATGTTTTGACCTTTTTTTTTATTAAGTTAAATTGGGTTTGGGTTATAAACAAAAAACAAAAATATGTTCAAGCTCAGCCCATTTAAAGCTATTTACTTTTTATTTTTTTTTAAAAGGAGTTAATTTCCTTCAAAACTTAAATATCAATTTTCATAATAAAAAAAAACACAAAGAAATATTTTATTAAATTAATTAAATGTGAAATTTTATTTTTAATATTTGAGTTATTAGAACACAAGTTGCGACAACTTGATGGTTCTAAATCTCATTTTCATAGATAAATTAATAAATTAAAACTCGTAAACAAATTGATAAATAAAAATTATTATTAAAGGTTAACTAAAAATGATGTTTTTAATACATGAGTACCAGAACACAATTTATACAACTTGATAATTCTAAAATTTATTTTTTATAAATAAATAAATATAAAATCAACTTTTTAAATTTGATTAATTAGATGTGATTTTTTTTTTAATCTTTGAGTTGTTAAGATACAAGTTGTACTACTTGGTGGTTTTCAAAACTCAATTTTAAAATAAAAAATAATAAAAAATATTCTTAAAAGGATTAACTAGATGACATATCTTTTTATTCTGAATTTTTGAGACACGAGTTGTACAACTTGATAGTCATAAAATTTGTATTTTAAAATAATTACTCAAATCAAACAAACTCAGTTTTTGTCAATTTTTTTTTTATAACTAAACAAGTTTTCTTTTAAAAAAATCAATACATCCGCATTTTCTACCAAAGAACTACGTAGCTTTGATTTCTCCATCGCACCGGGAGATACGTAGAAGCAAGATCTTATTCTTGTCAAGCACGTTAATAATTTTTTTTTTGTCCTTTATTTCTTCAGCACACATTTATTCCAAAATAATATTAAAAAAAAATTGTTATTCATATTTAATGATAAGGAGAAATAAATATACTTAAGTTAATATTAATCTTGCACAATTAATTATATGTAACCGTGTTTTAACAGATGTCGTAGGGTGCTAATACATTCTCTACGCATAATCGACTTCCGAACTTAAAATTTGGTTTCAAATACCATTTTATTTTTTATTTTTTATTTTTAAGGGTTTCCCAATATTTTTCCTATTTTAAAATAAATTTTGATGGCCACTCCATTGAATTCGAGAAACACTCGATATTTTAGGACAATTAGTAAAATTATTATATTAATTTTTAGATTTTATAATGAGAAATAGTGGGAGAAAAGCTCTAAAGTCAACTTATATCTATAAAATGAGCAATATTTTTATACTAGAAGTGATATTCATTCATTAAAATTGATAGAATACATCAATCGAGAACAACAAAAATTCTAAGTTGCTAAAATCGAAAAAGTTAAATTTACAAACAAATTCACAATATTAAAGTTAATAACATAAACGACAAAATACATACAAATGTAATAAAATTAAAGTACATAGAATATCGATTCATGCCTCTCATTTGTAACATTGAAAGCGTCTATGTCATTGATTGAATTTATAATAAATCAAAACTAATATGCCAATTTGAACCAAACAAACATCCACAACAAGACGAGAAACCAAATAAAGATGCACCAAGACGATGCATAAAACAAATATTGTATTCATACAAAGAAATCAAAAACTCAAAAGGAAAACTAAATCTAAGTCGAAATAAAATGAGAAAAATAATTTAGAGGGTTGATTCTAGGTCAAAAAATGGCCATAAACGATCCTTTTTCAATGGATGAAGAAAAAGTGATGTTAGGTTGTTTTACGGTACACCAAAAAGTCTCAAATTGTTTGAGAATCGAAGATAAAAGTAGTTTATAAATATTCACTCCTAAACCTACCAATGCATTTTTCACAAAAGACAAAACTTTTGTGAGCTCACACAAGTTCAAAATGGACAATACCTCATAATGGTGATGATGCATACTTGAGGTTGGAACATTGACACCGTATGTGGAAATGAACCCACAGGGATCTTTGCCACTCGAAAAAAGAGAGACCCTTTAGTCCTTAGTCTCAACTAAGGGGCTAGTGTTTTAGTGCACCAAAAGTCTTACATTGCTTGAGAGTCGAAGTCAAATATAATTTATAAGCACCTACACTCTTCAATCAACTGAGATACATTTTCACAAAGTATAAATACACAACAAAAAATAGACAATATCTCAAAAATGGTGTGATGCTGAGTCAAGGTTGTAATATGTTTTTTTTCTCGTAAGCTGGCTGCAACTATTTATATAAAATAAGCAATTGAGAGGTCTGTTCATTCTTAGATTGTTATCATTGAATATAACTTTAAATTAAACCAATAATCTTCTATTTTCCTAACTCGATTTTTTTGGTTGAGATACAAATTTATTTTGAAGTGATCCTACTCAAATAAGGGTATCAATATAGGTTGGGTCAGCCCACTTGAGCTACAAAACTACCAGTCCAATCTTAATATCAGTTCAAATGTAACAAGCAGGCCCAATACATTTTGAGTCTGTCCAACTCTAATTTCCCTTTTTCAGCTGGAGATTTGTTTGCACTTCCATCTTTTTCATTTTTTTTGACAGCGTTATTTTTATTTATTTTAAAAATATTCATTTTCCAAAATTCAATTTTGGGAGGTAATTTCGTCAAAAAATATTTGGGAGGTAATTTTCACTTTAAAAAATTTAATTACGCAGTAACCATTACACTTTTGAAATTATGTTTCCAAAAGGGTCTAACAGAGAGAACATAAATCATTTAAAAAAAAAAAGGGAAAAGAAATGAAGAGAAGATGTGAGAACTAATAATATTTTATTATTTTATTTTATAATTTGGAATTACAATTAAACTGTTTTCGAAATTAAAATAGGCTACACCAAAATAAAAAATTATCACCTTATTGTAGTTATAGACTATACATATTGTGTATCTTATCGTTAAATAAGCTAAATTGTGAAAATATATAAATAAATAAGAAAATATATATTTTTTTTGAAAAACTTTTTCCTTTATATTTTGTTTGTTTTTGAAAAATACCTCAAATAATTGATGGTGGAAATGGTACTAGATAGAAGTGTGACTAGAGATAATTTATTTGCCAACTTAATAGGAAAATGATTTTGTAAACTAATTTTAGACAACTTTAACAACAATTTCTTGAAGTTAACATAGTTTAAATAAATAATTAATATAATTAATAAATATATCAGACTTCTAAATTCATTAAACACCAACAAAATTTCATTAACTACGATCTTAAATACGATGAATTGCAATTTTCAACTATTTGAACACTAGAACCGTGGTTCATATCTTACAAATTATTTGTAGTTAAAATTAAAGTTATTTTATGAATTTTTGATAATTGGTATATCTATTATTTATCTACTAAACTTAATTAATTAATTAATTAATTAGCAAGTACTATATATGTGTCAGGAGTAAGTGAATATTTGTTAATAAAAAATGAAGAAAATAAAGTCATCTCCGAGTCAGCAAACCAAGTTAAAGAAAATGGGAAATCATATAATAATATAAACAACAACTTTTCTCAATAGTTGGGAATGATGAAGTTGAGATAATGATGGCGAGTGCGAAAAAATTGAGAAAAAAAAAGAGAATTAAAAAAGAAATATTAAAAAGGACATAAGAATGAAGGAATATTTGGGGTTCGGTGACATGCAAATTAAGAACGCAGTGCATTATTATTTGTGAATATTCTAAATTCCTACTATATGTTAAATTGTTAATATGTACTTTGATCTAAACAGGGGCAAGCGTGACCTGCAGTTCAGGCATGAATATACAGAACGATTCTTGCTAGTTTACAACTACAGAGTTGTGGCAGTATCCTTATATTTATAAATACCATGTTGTATATATTCCACCCACTTCCTAGAATTAGTTAAATGAATTAACAATTTATGCAATTTTTTTTATAATAAGATTGAGAGCTACGATGCATTAAATATCTAACTTAAATGACATAGGATGATATTGTTAGGTTGAATATTATATTTTGAATTTGAATTAAATATTTTATAATTTTGTGTAAATTTATTTACTATTTATTTATCAGCAAAAAAAAATTGACCTTTATAAAAAAATTTACATATTTTAGAATATATTAACAAATTAAAAATCTTAACATGTTTGTATATTCTTTTTTTTTCTTCATAACACATGGTTATTCTTAAAAAAAAAACTATGATATGAGATTGTAGGTACGTGGTTATACATGTTTAAATTGATCAATCTGAACATATTTTTGAAATGTAAATCCATCATCTGATTTAAGCTCACATGAGTGTGACCTGACTCCAATAAACTCACTCAAAGAAGCCTTACAAGGCCAAAAATTCCTTGACCCGTGTGGGTTAGGGTTGGTCCAAGAACCTTAATATTTTTCTAATATATTTTTAAGGGGCTCAATACAGGATTTTGTTAGTGAAATTTAGTACTTAATTTAAAGATACTCCATTTAAAATGACGAATTTAGATGTTACCAAAATTCAATCTTTAATGATGAAATAATTCATAGTTAAATATTTTAGATGAAGTGAGAGTATCAACCTAGTGGACATGATTTAGTTGACAAGGCAAATTGAATTTTTGGGTAAAAATATAAAGTTCAATCATCACAAAGCATACAACATTGAAGAAATGCACCAATGACTTTTCTAGAACGAGGAAGGGGATCATATGACACAAGATGAATCAATACTTGAAAATTGTTGGAAACTATAGTAATAATCAACATTGCTCCTTGTAAGTAGAATCTCTTGCTATTACTCATCCCCACAATTGAGATATGAAACCAATGAGTGTAGGTATGTCACTTCCACATAATTCTTTATTTTATTTTATATATTAGTGTCTATTCAATTTATATTTTTTTTTTCTTCGTATTTTTGTTAAATCAATATTAATTATGTCAAGGTCTCAACTATATATAAGAACTTGGAGAATCTTAAATTCTATTTAAAGATTATATTGTTGTTGAAGTTGTAAACTATTTTTAAACATCAATCTACCTCAAACCAAATGTGACACTTTCCATGTATCATAACATGACACTTTCCATGTATCATAACAATTGACATAATTTGAAATGTTAAAAAAATTGAGCAAAATAATTTTATTGAGAAAAACTCAAGTCTCACTTTAAAAATAGACAAGGTTTGAAAATAGTTTATTAAGAGAGACACTAATTATCTTATAAGTTCGTTTTATAAATATGAGTTTAATTCAACATAAAAATCTAATATAGTAACAAAGCATATCGATTGAGGCCATCTATAATTTGTATCTATTCACCAAATCTAATAGTGTTGGACGTGAGAAAATATATTAGAAAAAACTTAAATTGAAGTGAGTTTATAAAGAGTACAATAGTATCCTTCACCTTACAAGTCATTTTTGCAAGGATAAATTAAGTTTAATATAAAAAATTCAGTTTGTAAATTGAGCATATCAATTTGAGTTTTTAGAACCAAGTTGGTTTGAAGAACTATGAACCTTACTTATTTTTTATGATAACAAAATTATTTTATGGAAACAATTTAAAGCACTAATTAAGTATGCAGTTCCCATATCAAGTGAAGGAACACTAAGACTCCACTTCTAATTCCTTATGTTAAGTCTGGTGAACGTGCTCTAAAACGTGCATCTAGTAATTTTGTCAAATACAAACAATGTTCTGATTATTATGCATTTGATGACTACAACAAGCATCTGATAAACTCGACAAACCTTTTATCATCTGTCTCTGATAACCTTGACGAGTATTTGATTGTCTGCCTCTAATAATCGCATCAAGCATTTGATCGTTTGACTCTAGTTAATACTGTACGCTCTGTGAAAGTCAACACTCTGATGGAAGACAATGCTCTGATGATAGTCAATGCTCCGAAGAAGACAATATTTTCGTGCTTCCTCTGATAAACACCCTGAGTTAGTAATTTTTTGAAGGTCTGTGAGACATGCTCTACTCATCGTATCCGCTAATCCTTCTATTTTCGTACCAAGATCCGCATAATAAATTACAAGGACTCATTTTGACAAGTTTTTAATGGCAAATCAATCTCAGAAGATTTGATACGAAACTACATGACACATATTGATTTCTTGCAATCTAGACAACGACTAGAAACCCTAAAGACCTCTATAAAAGAATGCAAAATCCATACTTGAAAAGTACAATAAGTAACACACTACAATAAGTATAATACAATCGTCTCAACACTCTTACTCTTAACTTTTGTTTTACCTGGTGCTGATAAATATTTATGAGAGTACAACTTTGTGTACACTTTTTTGTGAGATATTGTTTTCATAAAACCTAAACCTTTTCTTTTGTAACCTAGCCTAGTAGTGGTTGCATGCCTCAATAGTTTGACCGCACTAAGTTAGAAGATTGAGAAGACTCGAACACAATCAGTTTGACCAGGGTCTCAATATTTTTGGAGGTCCGATTCGAATCTAAAAGGTGGACCCCTAAAATCACAAAACCCTAACATCAAGATTCAAGTTTTTAACATTTGGTGGTGAGTGGTGATTCTTGGTAGGTTGCAGCCCCTATCACAAACTCATTGCAAATTGAGTATTTATTCTAGGCATAGGGTGCAAATACAAAATTTTAGAGTGTTCAACATACAACATTAAGATATCAATGCAATTTTTCAAAAATTAAGGTAACACTATAAAAAAAATTGGGGCCCTCCCTAATTAGGGATTATGTGTCAATGTTCTGGTTGTACAAGTTGATAGTCAGCCTTGAGTTTGACTAGTAGGTGTTCAATAGAAGTATAATTTTTTGGTAAATGAGTGGATTAAAAATCTTTTGAATTGAACGGACTAGACGTAGTTGTTGTGTTGGTGGTGAACAATAATAAATTGGCTATATTACTATGTTTTTGTGTGTTTATCTGCTATGTTTTCATTACTTTGGTTTAGTCTTTTTTTTTTAAAATGGTTTTTAAAATAAAACATAATTCAAACCCTCCATTTTTTGTGTTTCTCATTCTACATGAGTTATCTATCATTTATATCCACGCATCAAACTCAATATAGACGTGAGGGGAGTATTGAGAAAATTAGAGTTCTACATTGAAAATAGATAAAGATAAAACTTAAGAAGAGTTTATAAATAAAAAAAAACATTTAATTTTTTATTTACAGAAAAGATGATAAAAATTACCATAAATTCACAAACAACTGCAAGGTTCCAAGAGTTTAAATATAAGAAATCAAAATGTTTAATCTAACTTTGTCGATATTTTGCTAGTTGAATCAAGACTCAAAAATAAAAAAGACACTAATTACTTTATAAACTAATCTTGCAATGTAAATTAGATTTAATATAAAAATGTAATAGTTTTAGCACTTGGCACTATAAATAAATTAACTAGACATATAGACATTGTGCTTTGGTTGGTCCCTCCTTATTAAGGGGCGCCTACCCAATAGTGTATTAAAAAAATTGAAGAGTTATATCTTTTTATCTAATAAATAAATTAAAAAAAAACCCAACGGATGAAGAGAATTGAAAAAGAAATTGAAGAATATTCTTGAAGTGATGAAAAGAGGCTTTACTTGCATTTCAAAGGGGACATGCAATGCAAAGTGGTAAGACAAAAGAAAGAATTTATAGAAAGTTGGCCCCCTTTTCACCCTGGAAATGAGTAATGAAACAGCCCACATTCCACGACCCAAAAAATAAATGGATTGAAAAAACATAGCTATCTTTGTTTCACAGACTAGTCCCTATCACAGGATTTAAAAAGAAAAAATATATGTTTGTGTTTCAATTGGCACTGTTTGGCTCTTGCACACTTGAGAGAAAAAAGAGAGTGGCACAGAATATTGTACTCATGTCATTGTACCTTATTTTACAGCTTTTTTGTCAAAGAAAAATTAATGATAAAAAAGTAAAGGCTAAATAGTTAATATAATTGTTTTCTTTGTAGGTACTTTCCAATAAATATTATGACTTCTGAATCACTTGTTTAGTCATTTGAGCTATAATTAAAAAATTTAGTCTTTAAATTCTAAGTTAATTTACAAATATTGATATTATTAAACTATACATTTTCTATTAAATTTAATTATAAGATTTTACAATTATGTAGAAATTTATAATAATATTTGTTATTTTTAATTTTTAGATTTTTAGATTTTTATAACAATTTTTTTTAAAATTTAGAATTTTACATATCATAATGTCTACTCAAAACATGATTGCAAAAAAAATTTAAAAATTTAAAAGTTAAAAAATATTTTGTTTAAAAAAATAAATAAAACAACTTGTAGAATTATAGAATAATTTTGTAGAAACTAAATATATATTTTTTTTACAGAGACTAACAATAAAAGTTTAAAATTTTATTAAAACTAAAAATTTATTTAACCATTTCTTTTATTTTGTTTAGTTATAAATCCATGTAGTTTTTTACAATTTTTAATGTGGTTGTGTTTTAGGTGATAGCTCTCAAATGGAGAACAATAACTAAGATACACCTAACACAGGGTGTGTTCATTTGCCAAAATACATTGAATCGCTGCACCTCTAACAAATAACAATAATTATAGCTTACAAAATTTATATCCTCAGAACAATACTCAGATTTGATGCTATGCTGTTCTAAAAAATGAAAAAGCAAAGTAAAACTACTTGTAATTTGTTAGACATATAATAAAAATATAATATATTACAAAAAATAAATAACAATGTTACCATATTTAAATGTTAACGGAAAAATAAATAGTGTTAACGAAGCAGAAGTATTTGTCTATTTGATAAAAACTTAAAAGAGATTAATGTATATTTTAAAACTAAAGGGAGTATAAGTGATATTTTAAATTTTTTAGGGGTGATGAGTGTAATTTTTCATTTTTATATATATAGTAAGTCATTTTTAATGAAGAGGTGCCTTGAATTCCACCTTTAATTTGCTGAGCTTAGAAGCTAAGGTGCGCACTCGATAGGGAAATAACAGTCTTTCTATTAAAGATGAAGAATCTTTGCTTTCATATGACTGATCAGAAGGCTATGTCATTTCTCCATTAATTAATCAATTGAGTATGCAATGCAACAAATGCATGCATGGTCATGTCTAATATTCGCATTCTTAGAGTGGAGGACATTTATAGCTATGTCTATTTTCTCACTTTCAAAAGTTACATAGAAAGTAGGATCATTAAACTAGATAGTAATCATATCTTTTAGAACTTATTAACTGCCTTTCCAAGAGCCTTCACAGTGAAATAACATGATGCTCATGTCTACCACATTATATATATATATATATAGACATATCTTAAAACATCTTTTTCATATAAAAAATGTTATAGATTAATTTAAAACTTGTTGACATGATGTTTATAGTAATAACTTTCAATTAAATGATTGATTTTGAAAAATGTTTATTTAATTAGATGTTATTGAATGAGATTAATGTAACATCCTATTATTACTCTATTAAAAAAAATTATCTATTATTATGATATTTAGTTATTATTAAGTATCACAAACTCAACAAAATCGAGTGTCTTTTAAAAATTGAATTTTGTTGGTGTGATATTATCTATAGCAATAATATTATATAGCATTAAAGTTACACTTAAATATACTCTCAAATAAAAATAGGTTACACCACCATTCACACATGTTAGATATTGAGTCTGGTCAACTCAGTGTTTAATTGGTGGTGTGCATATTTATGGCGGGTAACAAACGTGAGATGAATGACACACTTGTTAAGGCTTTCAGCTTGATAGCTGTAGCCATGGAGAACATACGAAGATTATTCGTCATTTGAGATGACCTAATGTCAAATTGGTAACATTCGTAGACTCTCAATATATTGGACTTTCTAAATTTCGGAAGAACAATCAACCATATTTTTGAGGCAGTTCTGATCCAGTTAAGGAATGAAGGTGGTTGTTAAAGTTAGAGAAAATCTTTATAATCATGTGTTGTTTTGACACTTAGAAAGTGAACCTCGTCGTTTGTATGTTAGAGTCTGATGTTGAGCATTGGTTGAATTGTGCTAGAGGAGGTTTGTTGACACAAGGAGTTACTATTACTTGGGATGTTTAATGAGGTATTCTAGAAAAGTATTTTCCCCACAGTGATTGCATATCGAAGGAAATAACATTTCTTCATCTTCTTCAGGGAGATATGTCAGTTATAGATTATGTCTCAATGTTTGAAGCTTTATCAAGATATACTCTCTCTATCGTAGGGACAATCCACAAGTTGAATGGAAGACAACTAAATTTGAGCAAGGACTTAAGCCTGAGCTACAAAGTTTTATTGGAATTATAGATATACGTGGCTATCCCACCTTGGTAAACAAGTCTAGGGTGGCAAAGCGGAAGATGCAAGCGCTAAAAACTGAGAAACCGAAAGAGAAGTTTAACTCTGATGGAAAGAAATCCATAACAAGGACAATAAATTTATAAAGAATCTATACCTTGTGTCCACAATTTCAAAGGACAAGCAAGGACAAATTTCAAGTAGTAAGAGTAAGATATGCAAATAGTGTGGATTCAATCATGGATATCAATCGTGTCCAACAACGCGAAATACATGTCTTAAATGTGGAAAGATCGAATATCTTTCTAGATGTTGCAAGAGTGGGGGGAAACCCTAACTTATGACTATCAATTCATCTTTGTTGAATGTTTCATGTCTGCTTTAGCTTGTCTTAAGTATTTAGTTGAGCTAGGTCAAGGATACATGGTTTGATGTTGAGCATTGGTTGAATTGTGCTAGAGGAGGTCTGTCGACACAAGGAGTTACTATTACTTGGGATAAGTTTAATGAGGTATTCTAGAAAAGTATTTTTCCCACAATGATCGCATATCGAAGGAAATAACATTTCTTCATCTTCTTCAGGGAGATATGTCAGTTATAGAGTATGTCTCCATGTTTGAAGCTTTATCAAGATACTCTCTCTATCGTAGGGACATTCCACAAGTTGAATGGAAGACAACTAAATTTGAGCAAGGACTTAAGCCTGAGCTACAAAGTTTTATTGGAATTATAGAGATCCATGGCTATCCCACCTTGGTAAACAAGTCTAGGGTGGCAAAGCAGAAGATGCAAGCACTGGAAACTGAGAAACCGAAAGAGAAGTTTAACTCTGATGGAAAGAAATCCATAACAAGGACAATAAATTTATAAAGAATCTATACCTTGTGTCCACAATTTCAAAGGACAAGCAAGGACAAATTTCAAGTAGTAAGATTAAGAGATGCAAATAGTGTGGATTCAATCATGGATATCAATCGTGTCCAACAACACGAAGTACATGTCTTAAATGTGGAAAGATCGAATATATTTCTAGATGTTGCAAGAGTGGGGGGAAACCCTAACTTATGACTATCGATTCATCTTTGTTGAATGTTTCATGTATGCTTTAGCTTGTCTTAAGTATTAAGTTGAGCTAGGTCAAGGATACATGCTCTTATTTTCTTCAAAGGTAGAGGCTGTGGATAACTTAACATCGATGATGCTTGTAATTTGTGAGTGTCCTGATGTGTTTCCAAAAAATGCCTCTAGCTTACCCCAAGACAGAGAATTATAGTTTTTCATTTATTTAATGTCACAAAGTTGACTAGTATCAATAACACCTTATAGGATATCAGCACTAGAGTTGGATGAATCCAAAAAAAATTTTGAATATTTATTAAGAAAATGATTTATTAGGTCTAGTATGTCACCTTGGGGAGCTCAAGTACTTTTAGTGAATAAGAAAGATTAGAGTATAAGGTTATGTAGACTATAGAAAGTTGAATCAAGTTAGCATTAAGAATAAATATCTTTTTCCTAAGATAAATGATCTCTTAGGTCAGTTGAGGTAGCTTCAGTATTTTCTATGATCTACTTGAAGTCTTGGTACCATCAAATTAAGGTTAAAAGTGAAGATATTCCTAAGAAAACTATTAGGACAAGATATGGACACTACGAGTATGTAGTGGTGCCTTTTGGAGTTACCAATGCCCCTACTTCTTTTATGGATTATATGAATCAAATTTTTAGACCTTTCTTATATAAGTTTATTGTAGGGTTCATAGATGATATTCTAATCTACTCTAGAAGCTTGGATGAGCATGAGAAACACTTGAAGATAGTATTGCATGTTTTGAGAGATAATAACTTGTATGCAAAACTTGAGAAATGTGAATTCTAGCTTGAGGAGGTGAATTTTTTAGGACAAACCATCTCTAGTAAAAGAGTAACAATTAACTCTAGTAAGGTAGATGCAATATTAAAGTTGGTAGCAACCTAAATCAGTGAGTGAAGTAAGGAGTTTCTTAGAACACCTTTATTTTTTAGTCATACTGGACCCTTCCATGAATTTTGTGGTTTATTAGGACACCTCTAAAAATGGTTTATGACGTGTTTTAATGCAAGAATAAAAGGTGGTAGCTTATGCATCTAGACCACTTAGGTCGCATGGGGAAAATTATCCAACCCACAATCTTGAATTAACATGTGTAGTTTTTGCTCTTAAGATTTGGAGGTATTACATGTATGGAGCGAAATTTCAGGGTTTTAGTGATCATAAGAGCATTAAGTATTTGTTTGATCAAAAGGAATGAAATATGAGGCAAATGAGGTGGATAGAGTTTCTTAAGGACTGCGATTTTGAGTTGAAATATCAACCTGGACAAACTAATGTAGTGGTCGATGCTTTAAGTAGAAAATCCTTACATGTGGCTTGTATGATGGTACAAGAGACAAGTATATTAGAAGAGTCTAGAGATATGAATTTTGATGTGTCCCTTAATGCTTTAAGCTTGAATCTAAATAGGTTAGAAATCAAAGCAACTTGAGATAGCTAATAAAAATAGAACAACTCTTAAATAAAGAATTGCAGCCTTTTGTGGACAATGAGGATTATACCTTATCTCCTAATGGTTTAGTGTTGTTTAAGGACAAAAACATTGTTCTTAAAGATGAGAGTCTTAGGCATAAGATTTTAGAGGAAGCTTATAAGAGTAATTTCACGATTCACCCATGAATAACTAAGATGTATCAGGGTTTACGAAAAAAATATTGGTGGTCGGAAATGAGAATGATGTAGCTAGCTTTGTGTTTAAATGTCTAGTGCGCAAAAGGTTAAGATTGATCACCAAAAACCTTTAGGATTATTGCAACCTTTATAAACTACTAAGTGGAAATGGGAGATGATATTTTATGGATTTTGTGATGGTTTTGCCTAAGATGTTTTAGGTTTTGATGTCATTTGGGTGATAGTTGGTTGATTTATCAAATCATCCCATTTCTTACCAATTAAAGCAAACTAGAGTTTGGATAAACTAGCTGACCTCTACATTAAGGAGATAGTAAATTTACATGGTATGTCCACCTCTATAATATCAGATAGGGACCCACATGAGGGTCTTTATGGAAAAAAGTGTTGGTCTCCCTTATTTTGGTGTGAAGTTGGGGAGAAGTCTTTGTTAGGACCTAATTTAGTGCAAGAGATCATTAGTAGAATTCAATTGATTAGGGAAAGGATGCGTACATCTCAAAGTAGGCAAAAAAGATACGCTGACGAGAGAAGAAAACCGCGGGAATTTCAAGAAGGAGCTTATGTAATCTTGAGAGTCGCTCTTAACACTGGGGTGGGAAAATCAATGAAAGTCAAAAAGTTAAACCCTTATTTCATGGGTCCATTTTAAATTTTAAAAAGAGTAGAACTGTTACTTACCAATTAGCTCTTCCTCGACATTTATCTGACCTTCATGACGTATTTCATGTTTCTCAACTCCGAGCATGTGTCGAATAGTTCACATGTGATAACTCTTTAAGCCTAGACCTATTTAGATCATTGGTAAGAGTACCAAAACTCTAAGGAATAAAGTGTCATGTTGATAAAAGTGGTTTAGGAATGGTTAACCCAAAGGAGGCTACTTTGGAAATAGAAGAAGTAACCATATGTTAGTATCCAAATCTCGTCGATGTAGGTACATAAACTTCTTTGTGTTGCACCAACGATGTTGTTTTAGTTTTATTCAATTTGATATAAATTTTGGGGACAAAATTTCTTTCTAGAGGGGAGAAAAAGTGACATCATAATCCTATTACTACTCTATTAAAAAATTTTGCCTATGGTTATGCTATCTACTTATTATTAAGTATCACGAACTCAACCAAACCGAGTGTCCTTTAAAAATGGATATTCGTTGGCGTGATAATATATACAATTATAATATTACAACACTGAAGTTACTGCTAAGTATACTCTCAAAATAGGCTACACCATCATTCACACGTGGAAAGATAGAGAACGATAAAATTACACATTAGGGCAACAACTAGTGATATAATCAAAAGAGTGTCAATCAATTTCAATTCACCTTTGACTCAACAAGTGAATAATCACACCTATAACCCTTCTATGGTTCATTAATTTTGAGAATTTGGGATGAGAAAAGAGTTAGATATTTTGAATAGTAATTTTTATAAAAATATATTTGATTGAAAACCTAATTCTAGGATTTTATGAAATACAATCTTAGATTATGAAATTCACTACTAGAAATTTCGCCTATAGTGACCGATTTAGAGACCGAATATTTTCAGTCACACTAACAACCGAAATAGAGACCGTAATTTTGAATTTATGAACTAAATATTTTTTCGTCAGTAAATCGGTCGCTAATGAAATTTAGAGACTGAAATAGCAATTGAATTTTAGCGACTACAATTTCAGTCGCTAATTATCACTAATAGAAAATTTGCTTTTTACACTAGCGACCGAAATAGAGACTGAAAATTTAAACCTTGAAACTAAATATTATTCCATCACTAAATTGGTCGCTAACAAAAAGTAGAGACTGAAATAGCAACTAAATTTTAGCGACCAAAATTTCAGTCACTAATTATTTTTTAATTAGATAATTTAATTTAATTTATTAATAAAAAAACGTGTCAGTGACAGAACAACACAAAATTTACCACAAACTGCTCTATTCCCACCTGAGAGTTTAGACAAAAACCCATCCATGGCAGAAATAAAAATCGAAATTTCTAGTGAAAGATTCAACAGATGATTCCGCAAGGGATCACGACCATTGGAAATCAGTTCAAGAGGTAAAAAAAGGCATCTGAGAACTCTCAAGCTTCAACTGTGACCTCGGCTATGCTTCTGGCGCGTCCAGTTGTCTCACATCAGTCTTCAGAATGCCAAAGGGCGCTCTTATTGACTTTAGCTTTTGCAACGGAGCATTAATCAGATATAAAGATATCATGCCCTACCGGTGCTTCACCTGTATGATCAGAGGAAAAAAAGTAAAACAATTGTAGCTCAGTGTCCAAAGAATAGCATTGCTAAAATTGGTTTCAATCCATTCTTGGTGATTTGACTCAAGGCACTTCCCTGCTTATAATGGATAATAACCAGAAAGGGAGGTGTTTAGTTTGCAATGTTTCTATTTCTCTCACTGTATGATTGCAGGTACAATAGTGCTTATCACTAATTATTCTATTGCTTCTCATTTAACATTTGAAGAGTAGTAGTTTAGCCCAAATGATCGATTTACGTTTTACTATCGGCAGAATGTATTTCATGCCTACAATTTGAATTTGATTGCATTCAACACGATTATAGTTTGCTGGTATTTGTTCAGTTAAATACTTAAATCCTTAGTTAAATTGTATTTAAAGCATTTAAGTCTGATATCTTAGTTATAGTAGCTTCAATTTCATCAGTCCTTGTGTCACGCCATGTATAACTCAGTAACTTAACTTTGTTGGCGCCATTGTAGGTCATGCACTCATGTTGTTATTTACTTGGGAAGGTTTTCTCCATCTACCTGTCAATACAGCGATTACTGCAATATTCTTGCTTCTAAAGGGGGTAAAAATATTCTGCATATAAGGTGTTTGATAAAATGCTCTTTTGGTAATTTTAACTAAAATGGGTAATTTGTTACTGAAATTTATGGTTGTAGTAATGTGTTTACTGAAATTTAATTTGCTTTTATGGCATTCCTCATTTTACTCTAGTTTATTTTGGTATGATTATCTAGTTTATTTTGGTATGATTATCTTGTAATTTTGTTTTGCAAATTTCGTTTCTATTGTGCAAATTAATATTATGTTTACAAGTTTTTAATGTTGAGTTTTTTTTATGTTGTTAGACGAATTTGAATGGCATTCCTCGTAGTCATTCAGATTTGTTTCTCCACACACATAAACGTGGCAAGGATAAAACTTGGGTTGATAAAAGATCGGAATATGTTCATGTAAGAGTTTTCAACTTTAAAGTGTATATTATTTATTTTTCTATGTTGGTTTTTTTATCTTCATATAAGATCAAAATAAAGTGTTTTAAAATATTAATTAGCTTTATATTGATGTTGACAGGAAAAATTTAAACGTAGGTTTAAAGAATTGACCCAAGAAACAACTTCACAAGGAACTCCTCCACCAAATGAATTAGATGTGTGGTGTGAGGTTGTTGGAATAAAAAGAGGACGAGTATATGGTCTCGGAATGGAATCTACTGTATTATTAGGGAGACCTAATTATCGTGGATCATGTTCTTCATCAACAGAGTTAATTCAAAGACATGAATTTGAAGAAATGAGAAATGAAAGAGATCAACTTCGAGAGGAATTGGCTAATACAAACAGAGCAGTTGAGCGCAACAACTACTTGATAAAGCAACTGATGAATAGCTTGAACTTTAAACCCATGCCATATACTACATATCAAATTCATGAAGATGGGGTTAGTGATAATGATAATGAGATTGGTGATCATGATGCTGGTGATTTTGATGATGAGATTGCTGATAATGATGCTCGTGATCATGATGGTGAAGAGTTAGATGGATAGTGATAATTTAATCAATATGTTGCAATTTGTTATGACTAAATATATTATGTTTAAACTAAATTTTTTTTGGTATTATTTTGAGTACTTACAAATATTAGTTAAATGTATTATGTTCTTTAATTATATACATTGATATGATTAATGTTTTCAAATGATTTTGGTGTTTGAATTTTTTAGATATTGAAAACAAATTAAAAAATTATTTTTATTTCTTTTGAACATTAAAGTAATGTACTTAAAAAAATGGTAATATTTAGTGACGTAATTGGTGATCAAATATTTAATAAAAATAATAATTTATACCACAAATTACGTCTCTAAATTGGTCACTAATGACATAAAAAATTAATTTAAAGTAGTTGTTAAATCAGTCTCAATAATCGATCACAAAATTAGTCACAAAATTCGGTCACTAAACCGGTTACTAAATTTGGTCACTAAACCGGTCACTAAATTCGGTCGCTAAATCGGTCACTAAATTCGGTCGTTAAATCGATCACTAAATTCGGTCGCTAAATCGGTCACTAAATTCGGTCGCTGATTTGGTCACAACAGCTAGCGACTAGCAGTTTACCAACTGATTTAAATTGGTCACTAATTTGGTCGCTATTGGATTTAGTGACCGATTTTCTCCATTTAGTGACCGAAAATGTGGTCTCTAAAAGCGTTTTTTTCTAGTAGTGATTGAATTATTTTTTTTTTACTATTTTGTTTGTTGAATTGTCGTTTTTTATGATTATTTGAATATGCATTCTTTGAAAGATCATTTTATATTATGTGTATTTATATGATTGTTGTTTTTGTGTATTTAAATAAAATATTATATTTTAATTATGATTTTATAAACATGATTGTTAAAACTGAATTACTTTTATTGTATGTGTTTGAGATGAGCTTATGATTCATATGGATGAGCCTTGTACCATATAATTATTTACGAGTTATGTACTCCATTTAGATAAGTTTTATACCCCTACATGAGATAACATTTAATCTCAACACAGAGAGGTCTTATACCCACACTAGATGAGGTGGTGCTCTAGATGATGAGATGATATTCACTTCGCATAAGTAGTACATCTCAATATAACAATGGGACGACATTGAATTGATTGATTTATGTTATGTAGAATAAATGTGTGTATTTGATTTCTCTTATTGTTATAGATGTGAGTTGTTGATGATTTTAATTGGATGAGTTTATATATTTTTTTAAATAACTTTTTATTCAATAAATTATTTATACTATTTATATTTCAAAAGAATAATTTTAGAAGATTACGGATACCATGATCGATTTTTTCAGTTATCAGCAGCGGTTGAGAACAATTCTTGTTTCTAAAATTGTGTGCATTATTTACTGGAAATTAATATCTTATTAAAGTGTTGTTTTCAAATATTGATATTGAGAACGTTGAGAGTGTCGAGAGTTGAGAAGTATTATCTCCTTTGAGAATAGTAATTTCGTTAGATTAACTTAGTAGATCAAGAATAAGTAGACATAATGTGTACATCGCATTTTGTTTCGAGCTTAGTTATTTTGAAGATTTCATTTTTGGATAATTTTATTATTATTATTATTATTATTATTATTATTATTATTATTATTATTATTATTATTATTATTATTATTGTTGTTGTTGTTATTGTTATTATTGTTATTATTGTTATTATTGTTATTATTGTTATTATTATTATTATTATTATTATTATTATTATTATTATTATTATTATTATTATTATTATTATTATTATTATTATTATTATTATCTATTTCTTATTCTCTTATATAATTATACAAGTTTTTTTTGTTATTATCTCAATTGTTAAACTCGTGTAATTAGGCGTTACATGTGACAATTAGTATAACTCTTCCAAGAAATTTGATCCATTCCATTTGTTATAGAGATGGTACTACGAATTTAGAAGGGATTGGTAGAATAGAGTCCTATAGTTATCATAGTTTTTGCAAAAAAAAACATGTATTTTGTTAAAATAGTGAGGTAACTATTCAAATTGAATTAGTATGTAGTGACAATTTCAACAAAATTGAATTGAGATTTATGTAAACAAAAAATTAATTAATTGATACAAAGCTAAATTTTATGTTCAAGTTATAATTCAACCAATCAATTTCCCTAAATAAATAATACACACTAAATGTCACTAATTGTACAATGAAAAACCAGTTTTCAACATCATTCATGATAATTGAATTCATTCAAACAAATTTTTCTATATATGATTCATTTATGATTTTCACATACATGGGTTCAAGGAGAAAGCCATAATATTTCGCAACAAATTGATAGAGTAAAATGGTTTCTCTCATTTTACCCTTTTCTAAGACACATGTAAGAATGAAATTATTCTATGCATATAAATAGAAAATGAATGTGTCTTTTAGGACGGAGAGAATATCAATTTATAGGTAATGTCATTTAATTTGAGACGCTCATAAAATATCAGTATTAATGAATGATATTGATTCCTTTCATATTTAGTGGTTACTAAAATCACTATCTTTTCAGTTGTTAGATCTTAATATTTAGTGGTTACTATAACAATTGTATTTTCAATTGCTAACTCTTAAAATTGTTGATTACTATAATTTATTTTAGGCCAATAAATTGGGAGGTTATGAACACATAAAAATTCTTACATTCTCCACTTTTCCTAAAATTTTAAAAAACTCATATATAAGTACAATACATAAAATTCTTGTATCAAATCTCATATAGTGATTACATAATCAACTTAATATATAATAAAACACTAAGTGTGAGTTATGACGATCATGTATCATTATTTTTCAAAACAAATTTCCTTTTGTATATCATAAACACTAGTGCTCTATGACACAAGTACTTAGACACCACATAAAATATCATTATGATCGTGTAAGTGTTTCTATGACATTCATGTCATAACTCATAATTAAAATTAGGTGTACAATAACTAGAAACATAAATATATAATCATAAAGAGCTCAAAATATCAATATCATAAAATACATTATTCAATACGACAACCAAGACCCCTTCTTTGTACATGTTACTTATATGCCTTTTGGGTCAACAATTATAAGGTATGTTCTAACATGCTCTATGGATACTCTTTGTTTATGAATATCTTCCGCAATCTTTGAGTATTTATCATTCTTTGAAAAGAATACTGCTACATAATTATTAAATATATTTCCAGTGTCTTAGGAATAAGGTCAACTACTCTAAACCTTGAAGCAAAAACATATTGCTTAACAAATTTTTTATGATATGGCTCATTCTCTAAGGAGGAATAAGTATCCGTAAGTGGACTTCCTTGTGCCAACATATCCACCAAAATTTGATTATATATATCCAATTACTTCTAATTGATTGGATCTTCTATACATGAGCATATACTCCTTAGTTCCTAGCAGATACCTCAAAACTTTCTTTGCAACTTTTCAATGATCAATTCTCGGATTACTTTGATACCTGCTAACATTCTAACCGCAAAGCTAATATTTGGCCTTGTACAGGTTTGCACATACATTAGACTACCTATACAAAACCATATGAAACTCATTCCAATTGTTTCCGCTCTATGCCATTCTTTGGACATTGCATAAGACTAAATTTGTCTGCTTTTTGAATTGGTACAATTCAAGGAGAACAATTCTCCATGTTAAATTTCTTTATAATTTTATTGATATATTTTGTTTGAGACATTAATCCCAACAATCCTTGTGATCTATCACAAAATATTTCAATTCCTATCACATAGAATGCCTCACCCCTTCATTTAAAAATTATTAGTTTCATGCAACATGCTTAAATATTAATTGCAAGCAAGATATCATCAATATATAAGACCAAAAACATAAACTTACTCCTATTGATTTCGATATATATGCATCTATCAACTAGATTTTCTTCAAATCGAAAGAGGTAATGGTATCATTGAGCTTAGTATACCATTGCCTTGAGATTTGTTTAAGTCCAAATATGGTTTTATTAAGTTTACATGCCATATGTCCATTTACTTCGATTGGAAAACCTTTAGGTTGGTTCATATAAACTTATTCTTCAAGACTACCATTTAGAATGGTTGTTTTGACATCCATCTGGTGTAAATCCAAGTCATAATGAGCCACAAGTGTCATGATAATACGCAATGAGTCCTTATTTGAGATTGGAGAAAATGTTTGTTTTATATCGTTCAATATTTCCATTTGAGTCACACTTGATCTTAAAGACCTACTTACAACCAATTAGTTTAACACCTTTTGACAATTCAACAATTTCCCAAATTTTATTTTCTTGCATGGATTTTAACTCATCCTTCATGACATCAATCCATTTCTCTAACTCAACAATGTCTATGGCTTGTGAAAATGAAATTGGATCTTCATTTATTCCAATGTCCGATTCTTGTAAATAAGTATCATAATAGTTAGGAATAACTGATTGTCTTTCTCTTTGATATCTTTTTAAAGGAACCTCTTGAAACTCATTTTGTTCAGACATTTGTGAGTTACCCTCTTCATTAGGTGTGTTATCATTCAAATTTCATTCGTTGTTGTCAGAATTTTCAACAACAACATTTGGAACAATATTTAGAACGATTTTCGATGAAGGAACACTTATAGGAAAAGTAATGTTTACCTAAAATTCCTTTATGTCAACATTGTGTCATTTCTTACTCCCCCTAACATTTTCATTTTCATAGAATTTTGCATTAATAGTTTTTACAATTCTTTGACTATGGTTAGAACAATAAAAGATATACCCTCTAAAATTCTCTGGATAACCAATAAAGTAACAATTTCCTTTGAGAATCTAATTTCTTTTCATTCAGATTATATACTTTTTTTTTTGTAGGACAACCCAAAACGTGAAGGTGAATTAAACTCAGTTTCTTCTTTATCCACAACTCAAAATGAGTTTTAGGAACTGGTTTTCTAGGAATTATATTTAATAAATACATAGTAGTTTTTAATGCAAACATCCACATAAATTTGGACATGAGGATTCACTCATCACACTCTAACCATATCCATAGTATTTGATTACACCTTTCTGTCACACCATTTTGTTGCGTTGTGTATGACATTGTGTATTGTTGCCGAATATCGTACCTTTCAAGAAATTTTGTAAATGGCTCTAGACATTGTCCCATTACACAATGTTTTTTTTTTCCATAAAATTCTCCTTCTATATCAGATCTTATGACTTTCACTTTCTTTTCTAATTTTCTTTCGACTTCATTAATATAAATCTCAAAAACATTAATTTCTTGAGACTTTTTTAAGCAAATAGACATATCCATAATGTGAAAAGTCATCAATAAAGGAGATACAATCTTTTTCTCCACCAAGGGATGAAACGTCAAAAGGTTCACACATATCAGTGTGTATAATTTCAAGAAGTTTGTTGCTTCGTTGCCACCTTTCTTGTTATGTTTGTTATACTTTCCATTAATGCAATTCACACATAACCCAAGATCAATGAAATTTAGATTTTGTAGAATCTCATTTTTTCCTAACCTTTCTAGTCTTTCCTTAGATATGTGACTTTGAACGTTTATGTCACAAGTACGGAACTAAATCAAAATCAACTCCCCCTTATGTTTTCAGTCTCTTCCAAATGTGGCCACCAATCTTCTCATTTTCATCTCCTCTAGAAAATCCATCGATTTATTTTACACTAGAGAAGTTGGAATTTTGGACGGCTACCTTATGTCGTCTTTTCGGGGCTACAATAACCTTTCCCAAGGAAAACGAGCATTGGGTTCTTGTTTCTCGCAACGAACCACCATCTCCGCCATGGCTTAGTTTCCGGTCATTGTCTTCCCTTTCTTTTAGTTTTGGATTCCAACATTATATCCTTCATGTGGTTTATTCTCCTAAAATGATTCATTTTTATCTTTTGTGTCATTCTCAGTATACGACCTAACCTAACATCATTGTTGATAGAGCGCCATTCCACCATCATGTTCCTTTTTCTTCATCTTAGGTGAGTTTTCTGCTTTTACATGGTTAGATTGTGTTTAAATCACAATATCCCTAAATTTTACAAAAACCCAAACTCTAATCCCAGTTTCTTATTTCTAATCTATTTTGTACTTGTTAAATCAATTAATGTAGATTATATTGTTGATTGAAATGTTCTATTTATGGTTGATTGATAATGCGCATTTAGATTTTGTTGTTGTGTTCTATTTCTAGAGCAGAAATTGATATAATAGATAACGGGAAGTAGTTATCAAAGAAACTGTTATATCATAATTTTTGAACTCTATCCATTTTTTATAGGCCCAAGTATTCTTCCTTTGTATATGGAGGCACATTAGTTGTTCATGTTAATTTGGTTTTTTTTTGTTGTTGAAAATTTTAGAAGGTTCATGCAAACATAATTTAAGTCCAGGAACGGATAAATGAAACACTTTGGCATTGACTATGGAAAGTAAAGCAATGCAAAAGGTGGACAGTACACAACTAAAATGAAACACTAAAATTTATTGTTTTCAATACAATGTGTAGCACTATCACATATGTGTTTGCTAAATATTTTACAATGATTCATCCTTTTCCTTCTCTCTATTTTGGTGGTGCTGTAATATCTTGTATGAGAAACAGGAAGTTGTTGGAGTATCTTGTATAAGAAACATAAGTTAGTAGTAATTTCGGTACCCATATTGATTTGGGTCCTTCATGGTTAGTGTTTTTCTTTGAAGATGTTTTCTTCTTATGGTAACATGCAGATTCAAAATGTCCATTGCTTTCCACAATAAGAACATATTCTTTTTACTTTCTCAACCTTTTTTTTTTTGAAATAGCAGTCTTTCTAAAGGTGTCCAATATTTTTTTTTTTTTTTGCAGTGGGAGCATTTGCTTTTATTCTCAATATTTTGAGAACTTTCAAAACTAATCCCAACTTTGGCAAATATTCCACTTTGAGATCCCATAATATTTTGAAAGGTCTTAGCGGGTTTTACAAAGTTAGTTATATTTTTTTGAAAGTTCTTCAACTTTATTTTTTAAGACAACGTTTTCTATTTGAGCGTTTTCTATTTTTTAAGACAACATTTTCAACTTTATCCTCTCGTTAAGAGTTTTTTGTTGCTAAGATATATTAAATTGAGACTGCTGTAAATCTTGAATAATTTTAACATATTCATCATTCTTAATTTGTAGCTCCTCATTTTGTTTCTTTATCTCATAAAGTTGGATTTTTAGAAATGTACATTTTTGAGATAAAGTGTTTGAGTCATTTAATAGGCTATCTAATTCAACTATCAAAACTTTAGATAAAGAACATGATTCATTAAAAAATTACATCATTAGTATCTAAATTTGAATTTGGACACGTGATAGTTTCTTTCTCTTCTAATTATGACGATGAATTTTTGTTTGGAGGACTTTGAGTTCTTTTAAGTTCAATCACTTTTCTCTTTTTGTGATGTTTTCCTTTAGGTATATACTTTGAAATTTTTGACATCGCTTCTTCTTGGATCTTTTTCTATTACACTATTAAGTGCTCAAACCTTAGAGACAAAGCTCTAATATCAATTGAAGTAAAAGTGAATGTTACGAGAAGAAGAGTTGAATTGTAACCCTTTTTAAAATATAGTTCCTGCACTAATATTATCCTCTCAAGTTGTCTTTGGAGTAATGAAGGTTAGATGAAAATAATCCTCCTCTTGTTGAGGATGATCTAAAGAAGAATAATATAAGTTTGAAATATGTATGATAAGTGTGCTAATGATATGAATAAAATAAATATAAATAGAGTAGAGCTTAAGAAGATTCACATACATAAATTATCTCGGTTCACCTAATATAGGCTACTCCAGTCCTCACGCTTTTTGAGATTTTCACTAGTGCTTAAAAACTCATCCTTTGATCTACACTTTTTCAACTATGTATTTTCTTAGTCTCGTCAGGCTTACAAAACTGTATTTTTACTAGCCTTGACAGGCTTACAAAATAACTCAAGTTTATATCAACTTGAGGATATACAAGTAGTAATGTGTTTGATTTGTTTGGGATCAGATTACAATTTTCTAAGATAAGATAGTGATGTGAAGTTGTATATAACACACTCAATAGAAATGATTCTCAGATAAGTTTAAGTTTGAAAGAGTTATAAGAGAGATATAATAATATCAATCCAATATTATTTCAAGTACTTTGAGAATCTTTCTGAATGATATGAAAATGATATGCAAGTACTTAAAAAAAACATAAATTTGTTCAAAGTTGTACAAAGTTTGATTGAAGAAACACAACAAGAATACATGGTTTTTGTGAGGGCCAAAAGCCCTCACAAAGGGGGAAAAAAAGCCACAAAGTAGGCATTTGTGGCGGCCTTAGGCATCAACAAATAAGGTGGTCGCAAACCTTTGTGGCGGCCAAAACGGCCACAAAATGTGAAAAATTCGTTGTCTTTTGTGAGGGCAAATGTCGTCACAAACGCCTTCTTTTGTGAGGGCATAGGCCGCCACAAATGCCTCATTTTGTGAGGGTTTAGGCCGCCACAAAGGTTAAAGCTGATTTTTAAAATTAAGCTTTTGTGGGATCCCAGGCCGCCACAAATGCTTCCTTTTGTGAGGGCTTAGGCCGCCACAAAGGATGTTCCAAATTAAAAAATAAATATTTTGTGAGGGCTTAGGCCACCACAAAATATTAACTTTATTAAAAAACTATTTTATTAAATTAAAAATTAATACTACAAAATAATATTATATATAATAAATTAATATGAATATAAATGTAAAATTAAAATTAAAATTACAATATTATAATTTAATTTAAATTGAAATTAAATTTAAATTTAATATGTTATATATAATAAACTAATATCAATATAAATTAAAAATTTAAATTAAAAATATAATATTACAATTTAATTATCATTTAAATTAAATTTAAAATATAATATTTAAATTATAATTATAATTAAAGATTAATTTAAATTTAAATTTAAATTAAATTTAAATAAAAAATGAATTTAAAAATTAAAATAACTATTATATATAAAAAAAATATAATATTATATTAATTAAAGTAATTACTACCAAACCAAATAAAATATGTCAAAATTAATAAATCATGTCTTACAAACCAAAAATTAAACACACAATAATTAACTAGGACAAGATAAATGTGTTCATACAAACCAAAAATAAAATTATGAAATTACTCAAATACATCAATCCTCATAATAATTCCTCTGATCAGCTCCACTCTCACCATCATTATTTGTTGAAATGTTACCCGACGACAGAAGTCCCTCAAAAGTATTATTAATTTGTGCTAGAGGAGACATCATGGTTTGAAATTGAATTTCATCTTCAATTACACCACCACTAGTCGAAGGAGGAGCCATAACTGGTTGAAGTTGATTTAAATCTCTTCTGATCAAGCCAGTTGTTGGCATAGTTGGTCGATATGCAGTTTGATCTGGTTGAAGTTGAGGAAGTTGATGTGAAGATGACGGAACATAATAAATTATTATCAAGACTATAATTATATAAACAAAAATAAAATTTTAAATGATGTTTAATGAATTTTTTCATAAAATAACACCTTATATATAAACAAAAATAGAGACTGTTAAAGTATATAAATTTTTTGTACGAACTCAACTACTTAACTCTTTTTAATAACTAACAACAAATATTAATATAATCAATTTTAATAATGTTTTTTAAAAAATTGTTATATTAAAATCAATAAGTTTTACATTGTTTCAAATTTGTATTTATCATATATTATGTAAACAACATAATTTATATTTTTTTTAAATAAATCTATAATAACACTTTTACTAATCTATATTTTAAAAATAATATAAATATATTTATAATATCACATATTTTACTAATCTATATTTAAATTGTATAAAATACTAACTTGATGTCGGGTAGTGTCTGACTTGAAGTTTTCACAGGGCTGAGAACTCTTCGAAGTAAACACAATATCACCACTGTCAAAATAAAAATTCAATAATATTAATTAAATAAATAACTCCAAATTAAAAATAAAATTAAAAAGCTAAATATATAATATAAACTTACTAAACTTCAAGATAGTAAAGAAAAAGCTTGGAGAGATCATTTTTGTAGAGATAAGGTGGAGAGAAAATTTAGAAAGAAGGTTTAGAGAGAAGGTAGAAGTGAAAAATGATAAGAGGAGTGAAATGATATTTATAGAAAATGGTTGATCCTTTGTGGCGGCCAAAGCAGCCACAAAATCCAATGGTACAATGGAAATTTGTGGCGGCTTTAATGGTCAGAAAATAAGGCATTTGTGGTGGCCTGGCCGGTGGCTATAAAGTGCAACAGGAAAACGAGAATTTGTGGCGGCCTTTGCAGCCACAAAGTGCAACGGATCAATGCTTTTGTGGCGGCCTGGACGGCCACAAATGGCTTGCCTTTGTGGCGGCCTTTACCCTCACAAATGGTTGATTTTTTGGCTGAAAAAGCTCTCACAAAGGACTTAAATTTTAGCTGGATTTTGTGGCGGCCTAAGCCCTCACAAAATAACAACATTGTGATTTTGTGAGGGTTTAGGCAGCCACAAAATCCAACTAAATTTTAAGTCTTTTGTGAGGGCTTTTCAATAAAAAATAAAGACCAATTTGAATTTTTGCATTTGTGAGGGCTTTTTCGGTCACTAATTTGTGAGAGTTTTTTTCGACCACAAAATATTTGTAAAGTTGGCCACAAATGAAGGAATTTCTTGTAGTGGAATGATGATAAGCTTGAATAACTTAGATGTTTTCTTGTAGATGATTCTCTTAACTTTTGAAGATTAATACTTCTCTATTCATAGTTGCGTTTGGAGCTTCAAACATATGAGATAGAAAAATATAGTTGTTGGAGAATTTGCTATGTTTCTTTGGACTTGTCTTTATTTGCAAAACTTCTGTGTAGCCTTTATCCTCCGATTAAGTTTGCTGATAGGATGACTGCGATGGTCCATCCTTGGACCTAGTTTTTACGAGGATGAAGCTTCCATTAATTCTGATATGACTTATGCTTTTTGACTTTTTTCTTTCTCAACAACTGTAGTGTCTTGCTTTATGAGTCAATGACATCACTTTTTGTATTTTGATACTTTTACTCATTTTTCCACGTACGAGTATGAATAGACAATATAAGTTTATCCTTTAACAACACTTTTAAACGCTATATATATAAACAAAAGACATTAAATTAATTTTGAAAAGTTGATATCTCTGTAATTAATTTTGAACCAATATATATATATATATATATACACTCAGACACACATATACTATTGTTGCATATTGTCATAACCTTTCAAGTTTTTAAAATTTAAATTTCTTTCTTTTTAATTTAAATATTATAAAATATATATATATATATATATATATATATATATATATATATATATATATATATATTAAATTTATCATACGACGATATAGCAGATTATGCTAATTTATATTATTTTTATAATTTACATTTTGTTATTTTTTGAGGAGTGGTGAATGAGGCTGCTGGATAATGCTATTAAATATTAAATATATTTAACGTCTTATATAAAATACCGTAAAGAATATTCATGGTATTCATAAATAAGAATCAATGAATAACAATAACAATTTTAATTGCATCATCAATAATAAGGACTCAACTATAAAGTTTCGAGAAGGATCACCTACATTCTAATCATAAGAATATTTAGCTCATTTTGAAAGGCCAGTAATAAAGAAAGATTGTGAATTACACATTAAGCAGAGTGATTGAATTTTTCACTTTTTATTTCCAAGGTGAAATCTTCAATCTCATTGTCTTTGATGGACGGCAATGTTGATCTTACAATTCCTAAAAATAAGAATCTAAGAGTTGTGAGATACCGGAACCAATCTTAAAGAGAATGCATATACGTCAGTTCTCGCGTAAGAGATTAAATATTATAATTTAATTATGAAAACGAGTTTGAAAGTCTAACATCAACTGAGAAAGACGTAACAATAGTTTAGATTCCATGTTCCTACCGCCAAAAGTTGCTCAAAATTCTCATGCCAACTGAAGAAAAGTTCAAAGAAACCTCTCCCAAGAGGTTTGATATTCCATTCTCCAACCGACTTCCAAAACTTGGATAACTTAATATGCAAGTCATCCATGGTTAGTGGCTTTGTCCTCTTTGGAAGCATAAGCCTAACATAAAGATTATTCTTACAGCCAACTAGACCATATTAATTTTTAATTTTATTTTATTTTTAAATCTTTATGAGAATAAGATATCGATGGATTGATGGCTTCAATAATTAACTAATTCAAATATCAATTGAGTTTGATAGTTCTTGCACAAAAAATACGTTGAAAACACCGAGGAAAATAGTATATCAATTAATTTATTTTTAATTTAAATTAATCTTTAATTATAATTATAATTTAAATATTATATTTTAAATTTAATTTAAATTTTAATTTAATTGTAATTTAAATTTAAATTTTCAATTTATATTCATATTAATTTATTATATATAATATTATAATAAAGTATTAATTTTGAATTTAAAAAATTAATTTTTTAATATACTTAATATTTTGTGACGGCTTAAGCCCTCACAAAATATTAATTTTTTAATCTGGATGATCCTTTGTGGCGGCCTAAACCCTCACAAAGGGAAGCATTTGTGGCGGCCTAGGCCCTCACAAAGGCTGAATTTTTTAAAATCAGTCTGTCCTTTGTGGCGGCCTGTGCCCTCACAAAGGCAGATTTTTGTGGCTGCAAAGGCCCTCACAAATGCAGCTTTTTGTGGCTACAAAAGCCCTCACAAATTGCAACGTGTTTTACAAACTTTGTGGCTGCAAAAGCCCTCACAAAAGTTTGTTACTAGCTTATTTGTGGCTGCCCAAGGCCGCCACAAATAGTCCCTTTGTGGCTGCTATTTGCCCTTTGTGAGAGCTTTTGGCCCTCACAAATTCATTCTTTTCTTATAGTGACATGATAAAAAGTTCAATATTATCAAGAAAACACCGAGGACAAGTGACCAGCGACAACATAGTGGTAGCCATGCACAACATTGATTTCAAAACCCTAATGCAACCTTAGTTAACTTGATTTGAAGAAAAATCTATAAAAAGAGTGTTATATTGTATACAATAATATCATTTGTTTTTTAATTTTAAATTCTAAACAATCACAATTATCTATATTTATTTACATAAATATCTAACAATATAGACAAATAAACGTTAAAAAAGGATTATTGGTACTATCCAATTTTATTTCGTTACATTGTTATATATTTTTACTAATTAATTAACGATTTAGTTAATTTCTAAAGTTTGAATTATAAATTTCCATCTTAAAACTTCTTCCATGTGATTTAACTCGTGAACCAAACTACCTATTTCGAATGATATGTACATATGTAATATGGTAAGATTTTCACATATCAATTAATTTGAAACAATTGTTGACCAAATGTTAGTGGAATAGAAGTACTACCTATAAATTACAATATCACATGGCACTCCTATCTTAAAGCCCAAAAGTGGAGTACCGTGCACACGAATCTGACAAATATCAACCCCCATAAGCCATGCAATAATATTCTTTTTTTTTTCTCTTGGTTTCCTCAACTTACAGTTATTCCCCACACTCTCACATGCATGGACTGACATAACCACTCATTATAACACACATGCACATGCAAACACAACACTAACTAAATAGTACAACTTTCTCTCTCTACTTGGCTTTGGTAACACATTCAAACAAAATATATCACCTTAATTGCCTCTTTCCCTTTTCATGCCTTTTCTCAATAGTCAATGGTCAACATGCTAGCTAGAGGTTAAACATTGAAGAAATTAAAAAGATAGAGGCTAGCTAGCCAAATTAATAGTTTGTATTAAATTGGGCCTCACTCAAACTTTGTCTTGTATGTAGATGGATCATGGATACATATTGGTTATGATGATGGCATTGATGATGCCATGATGACGATATTAAAGTTGATTAATTTTTTTCTAGTTAATTGTATATGAAATAAATAAAATAAAATATGCACAAAGTGAATTGAAAGGGAGATAGAGATTGTTTTTTTCCATAGCAACCACTCATCATCTATAAGAGTGGGAAAAAGACACTATAGGTGTAGCTAACCCACTTTCTTTAATGGGAACATATACATTTGCAAACGTTATCATTGTATTGGTCCCCTTACCTTAGTACCATGCTAAATCAAAATCACATATATGGAATCTATTACAATTACTAAAAGTTATGGACTCATATGGTAACATTCCATGCATTGATTACGTATACGCACAACCTTAGTACATATTTTCCTTTTTCTTTTTCTTATAAAAAACATTTTCCTTTTTTTCCTCTCCAAAATCCAAGTGATGTTTTTCGGTCCTTGGACACTTCAGTTATTATATAGTGCAATAGAATAAAAAACATTATTTATTTTTTTAAATCGAATGATTTTTGCATCTACTATACACTAGAACCGTCATAGAAATCTAATGATGTTCTTTCCTCTAGACATACATTATTATGTTTTTTTTTTTTTATGAATATTTTCAAAGTACTCTTTTTAAAACACTTAGGTGTAGGAACTTATGTTTAATTCAATTAATGCGTTGAAAAAATTATTTAAAGAGCTAATTTCAATCAATTAAAGTGACGGATGGGTTTATCCAAAAATAAAAATAAAAGTGACGGATTGAAGAAACTTATTATGGAATGGGAAAAAGAAAGGTAGATAAAAGGCAAAGGGAGAAAACACAAAAAGACAAACTCCTAATCCGGAGTTGTTTTCAGAGCCAACTTTTTTGCCAATAAACTTGTGATTGGTTGAGATTAATTATAATATTTTAAACTAACTACTTATGTCTTACTTTGTTTTGTTTGTCCACGCTTTAAGATATATATTAAGATTTGTACTGCTTATGAAAATATACCTTATGATTACAATGAAGAATTTTAGGTGACAAAGTGACAATCCATCGTCTTTCCTTTTTGTTTTTATAATTAACACGGTGCATCACACGTTATATATTTTATATTAAAATTTAATTTGCATTATTTCTCTTACATATGTTTATAAGGATCTATGATTTTTTTAGTAAAAAAAATCTATGAGTGTTTTTAGGAAGATAAATTTTATATGCACACAATTATTTTATGAGTGAAAGTTAAAATCATATTAAAAAAAAAAATATCTATCATTTATTAGTAATTTTATGTATTATTTGACTAATAAAAATATATTCGAATATCAAACTAATTAAACAAGTGAAAGGTATATTCAATTACCAAAGTGACTTAGAAAAAATATATTTAAGAATAAGTTTTTAAAGTTTAAGCTATTCAAAAACTATAATAACATGCAAGACATATTGAGTGATCATCAAAATATATATTAGACAAGTGGATCTCAGAGAGTAATCAAAGTCATGACCCAAACTCTCAATAAATAAGAGAGTATTGGAAATACTTTTTTTAAATTCGCTCTAACATTTACTCTTTTATTAAATAAATTCTAATTTGTTTGTAATTTTGATTTATATATCATCCACCTACAACTCTTAAAGAATCAAATCCAATTGTCCGTGAGATTTGAGCAGAATTCTCGCCATTAAACTAATAATAATAATAATAATAATAATTATTATTATTATTATTATTATTATTATTATTATTATTATTATTACTATTATTATTATTATTATTATTATTATTATTATTATTATTATTATTATTATTATTATATTTTAGGGTAGAAAAATATCACTATCAAGCATCATAAACATAAAAGTATATATCGTCCCTTTGATTACAATCCATGCACTGTGTGAGTGTCTGTCTGTCACCAGAGGTCACGCGCGCCTCTCATTTGGTTGCTGCCTTCATAAGCGCATGACACATGGCTATCTTATTTTCTCCATTTCGCTATTTCTTTATAGCAAAAACGACGTTACAGTCTCCCATTACACATAAATTCAAAATAATCATTGTACTTGCAAGAATAAGATTTTAATTTTGTTATAATATTATAAAATATTTTATATAATAATATATAATGATCAATTATATGTATCATTTTAAAAATAATTATAATAAAAATTAAATATTATTAAAGATTAAATTATTTTAATTGATTGATGTTAAAATATTTTTATATTAAAGATATATATAAATTAAATTTTACAGTTAAAAGAGTTTAATTTTGATAATGTCTACGTAAATGAAATTTACATTTTTTTTTCTTATTTAATAATTATAGTTAATTAAGAGCGTAATTTGTTTTTTTACTAATAATATATATAAACTAAATTCTTCTCTACATACGGTAACATATAATTTTATAATATAAAATAATATAGATAGATTAATTATTCATATTTATGAATTAAATTACAAAAACAAAAAAACTTATGAAGTTAAAAATTAAAATTTAGAAAATTTTATTGTAATTTTATGAATATTAATTATTTTATATTATCGTATTATAAATTATATTATTTAAAATATATCAAATGATTATTTTTAATTAAAAAAATAATATAAAAGACTAAAATTATTACACTTTTAAATAAAAATTAATTTTATAAATTAATAAAAAAAACAAATTATAATTATAATAAATTATTTTTTTATTTAGAAGTACTTTAGATTAGATATTTCTCATAGCATGAGAGATATTTCTCCTAAAAAACAATTAAATTAGTGGGTAATCTTATATTATAATAAATGTTAGAGACCTAGAGCCTTTGCTTCAATGGTTCGGGCTTTTTAGGTCGGCCCTAATAACTTAAGGAAATGTCACATCAAAACAGATCTACAATTTAAAAATATTTCATTTCAAACTTTAAATACTTAATTCCAAATTTCACGCTTTTTGACAAAAAGTGAAGAAAAAAAATTCACACTTCTAATTATGAAAACTAAAAGGTTTATTTTAGTCAAAAAGAATTACATATACAGAACTCATACAATCTTTGCTGAATTAGAGTGATTCGAGAGAGACACCTAAAACTCTTATTTTAGGTCTTGTTAAAGAATAATTTTTTATTTTAATTTTTATATAGTATATAAACTCAATAATATATTATAAAAATTCTTTAAATTTTTAAAACAGAAATTCCTCCAAAAAAATTTTAATTTTTAATTTTTGACCTAATTATTATTTGAATTGATATTTGTGTTGATTGTAATATTGAAGAATTAAAATCATAAAATGATATATGATGAGAGCAGTGTACCGAGACGATACTAAATGCATTGATTTTCACTAAAAACATCTTTACATTGTTTTACACTAAAAAGGTCTTTTAAAATATCATATTGAAATATTCATTTGAAACTTGCTATCAACACGACAAAACAATTGTTTTTTACTTTCACCCTATTTCGTTTTAACAGTCATTAATAGTAAGACAATTTTAAAACAAAATTGAATTTATAGGATTGAATTTGAAAGAAAAAAAAATTACAAAGACGAAAAATAAAATTAAGGATCAAACATATATTTAAACTGACAAACATTACTGAACATGTAAGCATTAGACAAATCATTAAATAAAAAAAAAACAATTCAGGTCACCATGAGGATTCTCTCCAATAGCAGAACTAAAGGAGTTCATAGAAATGCTATTGTTAGCGAGGCTGTCAGAACACCGATTACCCTTCCTTTAATTATGACAAACTTGGACCTATCGGTCCAACGCTAAGGGTTTTTTGATATGCCTCACCAATGTAGGTGTGACCTCTCTCGTGTTGTAGCTATCCAAAATCACACCGATTGAGATTTTTGAATCACTCTCCACAATAAGATGTGAAACATGATATTTCCACATCAAATCTAGATGAAAGTATAAACTCCACATATCAGTCTGCACCGTGTCACAACACTGCAAGAATATTATCAATTTATGGTCAACTTAAAAATGATTTTGTGGTATAATAAAACACTTACAAATACTAAAATCCAAAATGGTTGTTATTACTGGATGAAAAAACTTTCCCTTATCAAAAATATTTTTTTGGCTAATTTTAATTTTTATGCCGGTCAAAAACGGATACAAAATTGTTATTGAGAGAAGTTATTTGAATTTGTGGTGGCTAACACCCATACAACGGGTTTGATTGATTAAAAATATCAACAAGACTTTCTAGCAGGCATATACCTTCACAAAATTTAAATCGTTGCAATGTAATATATATATATATATATATCTTTCTACCATTCTTCATCTCATTTCTTAGTTTAAACTTTTCTCTAAATTTTCTCTCTACAAATATTTTTCCTCAATTTTTTATTTAAAAGAATTGTAATGTTTGTCTAACTTTTCTCTTTACCTTATCTCTTAAATTTCGATAAGTCTTTATTTTATGTTTTATTTTTTAATGTTAATTTTTTATTTGAAAGTATCTATTTAATGAATATTATTTAATTTTGATTTCAATTATATTTTCAATTAATTATATTTTAATTTTAATTTTTGATAGTTCAATTAATATTAAAATTATATATTTTTTATATTATATTTTTTTAATATTAATTTTGAACGTTGTTAATTTTTTTAATAATAAAGTTACCTATTTGTAGCGGTTAAAATGGCCACAATTGTGACAGTTTGTGGCGGCATAAGCCTCCATAAACTATTTTTTTTTCACCTGATTTTTCTCTTTGTGGTGACTTATCCGTCACAAAATTGTGACTACCTTTTCAGTCACAGAGCCCTCATAAATGGTAAGAAAATAACCATTTGGGCGCCTCAAAAGTTTGTGATTGAGTTATTTGTGGGCTGCCTTAGGCCACCACAAATATGACTTTTGTGGCCGTTTTTTTTTTCTCTCATTTGTGGACGTTTTGTACCATCATAAATGATTGTGTTTCTTGTAGTGTTTGGATCAATCTTCTTTGTGTGACCTTTGGTTCAATGTCTGTTAGAGTTAGGAAAAGACCTCTACACCCTAAAATTTGGAGATATCTTTTGCAAATGCATTTACTGTTCAACTTGGTCCAACCATCAAGAGGCTTCAACTATGAAGGGTCACTCCAAAAGAGAATACAAGAAGAGTCGTTCAAATTCAACCGAAAGAAAAAACTAAAGGGGATTAAATAAAAAAAATGGTTTGAATGATTAAATAAAATGGATGCATCATCTTCAATTGGAGTCGATTCATTTTGAGCTTGATTATAAGCTTATAGTTGATTGGTTTTACAATAGAAAAGAGAACGTCTCTAAATTAAGTGTTAGGTTAGCCAATTATAGACCATTATTTTCTCTTGTTTTAATAACTCTGTTTTTTACGTTGTTATGAGACAAACAAATAAGTTGACTAATACATTCTCGAAGGTGTAGTCCATATAGACTAAAACATTTTTCAATGTTTTATAAAAAAAAAAATAAAATTCGATCTTTGCTAACACATTCTCTATTAATAACTAATTATTAATCATTAACATTTCTTATAATAAAAACTAAAACAATTATATTTTTAGCTAGTATTAATGTGTTCATATTGATATTCCCGACAAACATTATTAATAATAAAATGCTACAAACCTCTAGCATAAAATAAAATCAAATAAAATGAAATAAAATAAAATAAAGAGAGGCATTTCAACATCCGATTTTTAGTGATACATTATAATGATATACACTCCATTCATATAAAAAGAGTCAACTGCGAATGACTTTTGTGGCCGTTTTTTTCCTCATTTGTGGACGTTTTGTACCATCATAAATGATTGTGTTTCTTGTAGTGCTTGGATCAATCTTCTTTGTGTGGCCTTTGGTTCAATGTCTGGTAGAGTTACGAAAAGACCTCTACACCCTAAAATTTGGAGATATCTTTTGCAAATGCAATTACTGTTCAACTTGGTCCAACCATCAGGAGGCTTCAACTATGAAGGGTCGCTCCAAAAGAGAATACAAGAAGAGTCGTTCAAATTCAACCGAAAGAAAAAACTAAAGGGGATTAAATAAAAAAAATGGTTTGAATGATTAAATAAAATGGATGCATCATCTTCAATTGGAGTCGATTCATTTTGAGCTTGATTATAAGCTTATAGTTGATTGGTTTTACAATAGAAAAGAGAACGTCTCTAAATTAAGTGTTAGGTTAGCCGATTATAGACCATTATTTTCTCTTGTTTTAATAACTCTTTTTTTACGTTGTTATGAGACAAACAAATAAGTTGACTAATACATTTTCGAAGGTGTAGTCCATATAGACTAAAACATTTTTCAATGTTTAATAAATAAAAAAATATAAAATTCGATCTTTGCTAACACATTCTCTATTAATAACTAATTATTAATCATTAACATTTCTTATAATAAAAACTAAAACAATTATATTTTTAGCTAGTATTAATGTGTTCATATTGATCTTCCGACAAACAATATTAATAATAAAATGCTACAAACCTCTAGCACAAAATAAAATAAAATGAAATAAAATAAAATAAAGAGAGGCATTTCAACATCCGATTTTTAGTGATACATTATAACGATATACACTCTATTCATATAAAAAGAGTCAACTGTGATGATATACACTCCATTCAAGGAGACTGAGCCAATTGTGATGGATGATACTATCTTGACGTTTGTTTATTATAAGTAAAGTGAAAATTTTATACTTGAATTACTCTCATTAGTTCAATAATTCAGTTAAATCTCTTAGATCGATATATTTATAATTGTATATGGTTTCGAGTTTTGTTATACTCGCATATATTATTGATATTTTTTACTTATAATATATATATATATATATATATATATATATATATTATAAGTAAAAGATATCAATAATGCGAGTATAAAAAAACTCAAACTCATATATATATATATACATATATATATATATATATATATATATATATATATATATATATAAATTTTATGTTAGGAAAAACATATTTATTTAATTTAAAAAGTTTAATTAAGTGGTACAAATAAATACTGGAGTGTAAATTATAATTCAGTTTCAATTATTATTATTAAAACTTAGAAGAAGACAATTATAAATATTTTTATAAATTTTAAAAAAGCTTTAAAATAATTTTTTATTTTATACAAAGATATGTTATCTCTCCTTATCCTTAATTTTTTCTTTTTTTTTTATTATAAATAAAAAAATGCATTCTTTTTAAAGTTAGATTCGACGTATGTTTTAAATTGAATTACCTAAAACCTAATAAAATTTAATATGTGTATGTATCCGGTCAAAACATACGTCATTTTCCAAAATGGTTTTAATAGTTGGAATGTACTATCTCTATCTCTATTTATATGTAAAATTGAGATATTCAAATCAAAGATCAAAGATTAGTAAACTTTTCCAACGCCATTTCAGGTAAGAGAATTGTTTTTTATTACAAAAGTTTATTCTTTTCTTCTTTTTGTATGAAAGAGAATTGTCGATTGACCCACCACTCATCTTAGAATTTCCCGTAATTATATTTGAATTAATTAAAGCTGTTTTGCTTGAGAGAGAAAGAGAGCGTGGCGAAGCGTTTCTTATTTGTGAAGTAGGGTTATATATATCCTGTTTTTAAAATTTTAATACTAGATTGCTCCACTTCCAAAAAATAATATCAGATTGTTCTACTTTTTAGCCCTAGTTGCAAGTCGCAATCTGGGGATGCAATTTCCTGAAGAAAAAAATTTTGAACTTCACTAGATGGTCGCATGGGATGCGACCTCCTGGGGACATAATCCGCACATTATTATTTGTCAAAATTGATGTATTTTTTTTTCTTTTCATTTAATGTAATTTTATTTTAATGTATTAATATAATTTTCTTATTATTAATATTAAAATTATTATTATTATTAAAATTATTATTTTTAATGTATTTATGCTTATATGTTAATGTATTTTTATTTTATTTTATTTTATTAATAGAATTTTCTTTTTATTATTATTATTATTATTAAAATTATTATTATTATAATAATTATTAAAAGTTATATAATATTATTAACTTAATTATTTTTATTATTTATAATAATATTTTGTATTTTTTTAATGTTATAATTATTTTTTAAATATTTAATAATAATAAATATAATATATCCAATATAATATATCTAATATAATATACCCAAAAATATAATAACAAAATTCAACAAAAAAAAAAAAAATAAAGGCTAGTAGGAGGTCGCATCCCCAGGATGCGACCATCTAGTGAAGTTCAAATTTTTTTTCTTCAGGAAGTCGTATTTTCAGATTGCAACTTGCAACTGGGGCTAAAAAGTAGGGCAATCTGATATTATTTTTTGGAAGTGGAACAATCTGGTATTAAAATTTTAAAATCAGGATATTTATATAAAAAACCTTGTGAAGTACTCTCCATCTCAAAATAACTATCTTATATCACCATTTTAACGATTTTTACTTTATTATTTTTATAAATAGTAGTGTTTTTCTATCATAAATATAAAATGTAAAACAATATCTTTAAAGTGAAATACATTTTATTAATTACACGATACAGTTAAAATAAAATAATTAAAGTTATATAATAAAAGTTTAAAATAATATTTTTTTTGTAAAAATAAAACAACTATTATGAATTAGATAAAACATTATCTTTGTCTTTATATTCAATGCACATGAATTAAAAAAAAGTACTTTTAACTTTTAATTTAATTTTTGCTAATATACATTCTCATTTGAAAATTATCATTCAATTATTAAGAGAAAAAAATAATTGTTCTTTTAATTTTTTGTATTTAATTAGAGATATTTTCTAAAAGCTAATTAACATTTCTCATTATATAATAAAAATTATACTTTTTACTCGTTTATGTATTTCAAAAATTAAAACTTCATACAAAGTACATATTTTTAAAAATAAATAAATTATTTTTTTAGTCTTTTAATTTTTCTTCTTCTAGATTTTGTTTTAGTTTTTGATTAATTTTCTATATTTTGATCTTTAAATATAGTTTAATTAGCCACTTTAGTTATTTCTGTTAATTTTATTAAAAATACATTAAATTATCACTTTGTGTGATTTGATAGGCTGGCTAAGCTGTCTCAGATTGTTTTTTACTCAAGTTGTCTCAGATTAAAAAGTAAATAATGTAATTGAATTGAAAAATTAAATCCAATATAAACAACCCATTCTTCTTCTTTCCATATCCATCCACCTTGTCTCAAACCCATCCACACCTATCATACTGATTCATACATTTTGTTTGACGTGAAAAATATAGGAACCAAGACATCATTCTTCAACTTCTTCTTCTCTTTACCAACACCACAAAATTACTACCACCACCCCTAAAACAAAAATGGATCTTAAAACAAAACCCTAAAAAAATTAAACTTTAGCTAAAAATAAATAGAGTAGAAAAGTAGAGAACAATTCACAAAAAATAAAATCAATGTCGAAGATTTTTCTACGTTTGCTTCTAATTTAGAGAATGATTTTCCTAAATATTTTTATTTTTTTATTTTTGATGTCTAAAGAACCCAAAAATAAAAATAGAGAAAGATAAATTTCAATTATTGTTCTCTATCTTTTTCATTTCTTCTTTATATTTTAGTTCTTAGATTTAGGTATTATCGAGTTTGAAAAAAAAAAGATGAATTTTTTAGAGGAATATTTGAATTTTGTCTAGTTAAGATGAATTTTCTTTTAAGTTTTTTGAGTTTGGCAGTGTTGGCTTTAAGATGAGAGTGTGGTTTGATTTAGGGAAGTAGTTTATTGTTGAAGGTATAGAGAGACAAAAAGAAACTTGAAATAATTAATTTTTGAGACTTACAATGGGGTAGAAATGGATGAGAATCAGGTTTGGTGTTGGGTTTAAGATGAAAATGTGGTTTGTTTGATGGGAATGGTATGTGTATATGGATGATTGAGGTTTGAGGGGCAAGATTTGGAAGTGAGATGTGGGGTTTACAATGGTGTTGTTGGAATGTTCATCAAAAGAAGTGGTGTTGTTGGGTGTGTGTAGTGAAGTAGATGTTGTTATGTGGCTCAAACAACCTAGTCACCAAAACAAAGTGACATTTAGATGCCTTAACGTTTTTTCAATAAAGTTAATGTAAATAATCAAAGTAGCTAACATAATAATAATATTTAAGAGACCAAACGAAACGAAACAAAACAAAAATTAATTAAAGGACAAAAATAAACCTGAAAATGAAAAAGATCAGAGGGCAAAAGACTAATTTAGCAAAAAAAAAATTATATATTTGTCTATAAAAATGAAATAAAAAAAAGTATTTGATATACATACTTTCAAAATGTATATAAAATTAGAAAATTTGCTCTCTTCTTACATTGTCTTTAAATTACAGAATCCACTTAAACCATATACTATTTCTTTTTACCTTCCATCGTAGTACACTTTCTATAACAAAATACAAGTAAAAAAGTAAACGTATCTAAATACATTTGGTCTTAATTATATATGTATAGTTACTGCACTTAATAGCATTTTATACACATTAAATTTCAACAATTCTATGTCAAACCAAATGCTATTTTTGTAATAAAATTAACTACACACTTTCTATACAATTTTTTTTTTTAAAATGTTTGTTACTTCATTTCATTTGATAAATTTAATTCAACATATAACACATTTTTCAAAAATCAAAGTAAATATTGTTAAATGAATTGGCCCTTGGACTTTAGAAGGAAATTGATATATATTTCCCTTGACATTGATTCTATTAAAAGATCTCATACTTCCACAACAAAAATGGTGAGTCTTGCTCAACAAGTTGACCATACGCATGAATTGCCTAGCTTGGAACTGTCAGGGGTATGGGAACCCACATACAGTTTAAGCTTTGAAGAAGCGCACTAAGCATATATGACTTGATTTTATTTTCTTATCTGAAATAAAAATCAAGATTTTGAATTAAGTTCTTTTAGGAATTCTAATGGTTATTCTAATGTCTTTGTTGTTAGTTATAATGGTGATGGTCGGGAAAGAGCCAGCAGGTTAGCTTGATTTTGAACTAACAACATTTTATATTTCTATTGTGTCTTATTCTTTAAACCATATTGACATGCTAATACATTGCAGGATGGTGATTCTTTATGGAGATGTACGTAATTTATAATTTTTCTAAAACTCATAATAAAAATCGTACTTGGGATTTAATCAAACATCATGCGAAATCTTACTCAATTAAAATATGAACGATTTTTGGAGATTTTAAATTAATCTAGAACCCGAATGAAAAACAAAGTGGTAACGCTATGCCTAGTAACCTTATGCAATTATTTGAAGACACTTAAAACTTGTTTCATTTTTGTGATATATGGTATATTGACGATCGCTTCACCTGGAATAATAACCAAGATGGAGGAAACAAGATTACAACACGCCTTTACAGATGCATTTCCACACCAAGCTGGATACAAATGTTTATGGATATTGAAGTCAACAATATGGTCTGTCAAACGTCTGACCACATGCCCATTTTACTTTGCCTTCATGCTAGAAAGAAATGGAAACACAATTTTATTAAACCTATGAGATTTTAACAATGTTAGCTTCGGGATGAAGACTTTGAGAGAAAGGTTTCTCAAGCATGTAACCTTAATAATCTGAATCTAACTAGTATAATTTTTGGTTGCACTAATGATTTATCCAATTAAGATGAAACCCATCTCATAGATATCCCAAGGAAAATTTTGAAGTCCAAAAGAACTTAGATGCCCTTAACGCTAGATCTAATGAACATAGCATTATACATAAATTAAAAGATCTTGAAGTTATCCTTGATGACCTAATGGAGAACGGTGAGGTATAGTGGGCTCAGTGGTCCAGAGATCTTTGGCTTGAACATAGATACCACAACACCCAATTCTTTTATGGTAAGGCTTCTCAAATGAAGAAGAGAAATGAGATCGATTCTATAATTGAGGGGCATCATAAAAAACTCACTAATAAGGATTATATTGCTCTCGCTTTCACTTTTTTCTTTTATGATATTTTCTCTACATTTGATCCATCTCGTATCGAGGAGGTAGATGTGGTGGTTTATGGTTGCATCAATGATGATATGTGAACCATACTTGAGTAGGAGTTCACTAGAGATGAGGTTTATTCGGCTCTAAAACCGATGAAACCAAATTCCGATCTATGTTCTGATGGCATGCTTGGTATCCTTTTCCAGAAATTTTGACACATTGTTGGAGATGACATCTCTCAAATTGCGCTCCATATTCTTAATCAGGGTGGTGATCCGACTAGCATAAATTACAATGTTCTTATGTCTTATCCCCAAAATTAAAAAAGAAAATGTGTCAAGTAAATTCCGACCAAAATCTCTTTGTAATGTGATTTTTAAATTTGTGACGAAAACTATTGCAAATCATCTGAAATTAATCATACCAAATTTTATAGATGTTTCTCAAAGTGCTTTTGATACTTTTCTTTATATGAGGGAAAAAACTGCTAAAAAAAAGGATTTGTTGGTAATAAGCTAGATATGTCTAAGGCTTTTTTCTAAGGCAGTTTTCCATAGTATGAGTTCCTCTAACCACCGGACCTCCCTTATTATGTGTGGTGTCTTTTGCTAGTCCTTCAGCCCTTTATGGGAACTTCTCGGCAAGGCGATCCCCTTTCTCCTTATCTTTTCATTTTATGTGCAGATGTTTTTTTAGATCTTATTTCAAAAGCTCGTGATAATGTTGACATTCATGGTATGAAAATGGCAAGAGGCGTTCTTGCAATATCTCCCCTTTCTTTTTTGCAGGCGTCGATTGTGTGAGAGATATCCTTTATCTTTACCAAACTTCTTCTAGCTAATTCATCAACTTGGACAAATCTGAGAACTCTTTTAGCCAAAATGTGCAATTAGATAGACAAAGTGACTTCTTAAGATCGATTATATCTTAAGGCTATTGAGATTGCGTCAAAATATTTTGGTGTATCGTCCTTTATGGGTTTTTCTAAGAGACAAGTATTTTACTTTGTACATGACCGTGTTTGGAAGACACTTAAAGGTTGAAAGGAGAAATTCTTGTCTACAACAAGAAAAGAAGTCATTATAAATCAGTGGCTCAACATATTCCCACTTATATCACGAGTTGCTTCCTTCTACCAGAAAGCCTTTGTGACCATATTGAATATATGATCAAACAATTTTGGTGGGGCTACATAAAACGAGGAATAAGAAAATTCACTAGGTAAACTAGATTACTTATTGTCAACCAAATAGTAAAGGTGGGACGAGGTTTCAATCTTTTAGAGCTTTTAACCTCGCCCTCTTAAAAAAAGCAAGGATGGTGTATCTGATCCTATCCCAATTCCTTGCTTAGTAAATGCCTAAAAGCGCGCTATTTTCCTACGGTCAATCTTTTTCAAGCTAGAATGGGTCACCTCCCTAGTTATACCTAGAGGAGTATTCACACATCCCTTGATTTTCTTAAGTGTGGCCATCTTTTGTGGATATCAACAGGTCACTCTGTCAACATATAGGAAGATAACTGGTTGCATCTTCAAAAATGATATAAAATTTGGACCCATCAACCTCCTCGACCGTACCTAATTTGTGTGGCACAACTAATCCTCTTGAACTTTGGTCTGGAATAAGCAACTTATGAACTCTACATTCATCCCTTTCGAGGCAGCCGAAATCCTTCAAATCCCTCTTCCTAATACCAATCAAAGATATCAAAGGGTTTAGGGTCTTAATTAACGGGGCCTATTTAGTATCCGTATTGTTTATCATTGTATCAAATCTTTGGAAAAATCATATTCTTCACAAGTTTCTTCCAGTCTTGTGGAACCTTCGATGTGGAGTAAATTAAGGCACTATAAAGCTATTCTAAAACATGTTAATTTGATTTGGAGGATTCTCCATAACACGTTAGCAATTAAAAAGAACCTCCTTAAAAGGGGTGTGCTCATTGTTTTGTAAATGTCCTTGGGCACCACAGTTTTGGTTACACTCTTCTTAGGAGTGAGTTTTGATTTTTATTTCCCCCTTTCATTGATTGACTTAAGTCTTATATAATTTCTTCTTCTTATGATATTATTGAACTAATATTTTCTATCATTTATGGCATCTGGATTTCTAGAAATAAATGTTATTTTGAAGGAAATAATACGCAGTTAGATGAAACTCTAAGTAAAGCTTAGAAAATTGTAGAGGACTATAAAGTCATGTTAAACACCCAAATTAAAGGAGACGATAATGCTTATGAAGAATCAACAATTAGATGAAGCCCTTCGATGGAAAACATATATAAGATCAAGGTGGATGTTGCGAGATCGGTGCATAATGAATGGGGAATTGGAACTCTTATAAGAGATTCAGAAGGCTTTGTGTTTGGTGTTGCCACTTGGACATTTGCTTCCTTACAAGACGTGGCAATAGCAAATGTTTCGGGGATTAGTATTTATCTCCAATTCATGCTGGAGCTCGTGTTTCGCAAAATTATTTGGAGGGAGATTTGCTTAATGTTAGTCATGCTCTTAGGGGCTCACATCACGATCATTCTTATTTTTGCCTAATTATAGGTGATTGGTGTACTCAATTAGCTTTATTTTCTAATTACACAATCTCCTATGTCAAAATAAGTGCAAATGTTTTTGTACACACCTTAACTAAGTTCGCTTTAACTTCTCCTATTTTGTTATGGATCGAAGAATGTTCATCTTATATTTCACTCTTTATTTCAACTGATTTGACTACTTAATGAAACTTATTTGTTGTTAAAAAGAAAAATAGGAGACGATTGAATAGGTTCCTATAATTTTTATAGTTTTAAACACATTGGAAGTTTATCGAAAACATGATGATTTAAGCTAATCTTATTGAAATATTCACTTAGAAAACCTAAGAAATATTGCATTCAATGACAATTGAATTTAACACTTTAAACAAGATGATGTTGATTGAATGACTATGAAAAGATTCAATTAAATCAACTTATGCTTAGAATTATCAAAACAACACCTAGTGAATGTAACTATAAGAGAGAAAAACTTAAATATTAAAAAATTTCAATTCTACGACCATTCATGATAATTGAATCTTTTCAAATAACATATTCAATATCATGAATAAATTCATAAACATAATTTCCAAAAGTCAATTTTTATATAAAAAAAAAAAAGAAAACAATTTTAAACCGTCTCCAAACTCCAAAATAATATTGATATGAACAAACATGTATTTTAAATAAAGAGTTAAGGGAAAGGAACAAACATACTGGTATTTACATTGGATCCTCTACTGGTTATTTTCTATATTTGCAGTACGTTCAATCCTTAGTCAATGTAAATGAGAGTCTATTCCTTTATTACTATAATACTAATATTTACAAGATCCGTCAAAATTGATTACACAACTTGTACAACAATCCCTTCTTCCATGAACACTCAAGAACCATATTTCTATATATTCCCTCTTAGAACAAAATTTGATCCCTTATCTTTAAGATGAAGAAGCTTCTTCGATGTTGGCCAGATAGAACACTATAAGAATACTCACCAACTCTATGTTTAAAAAAAACCCTTCTTTTCAACTTTCAAAGGTGCAACCGATTATACCAAATCACTCACTTTTACATCAATCATATCAACAAAGAATACCATATCGTTGTTGTTCATTTGTAAAGAAAAATCAAACACTCAAGAACTAGAATCAGAAAATGTTTTTAATCTTGATACAAACCTAGATTGAAATGTTTATGAAGATTGAATGAAAATGTTGTTACAAGCATGAGTAAACAACTCAGTATTTAAAGAGAAGTGGTTTAAATATGAAAGTCTAATGCAACCAAAATAACAAAGTTGTAAATGTCAAAACTGAATTATGCAGGTCATGTGAATCGTTATCACTTGCATGAACTGATTTTGCCATATTGGAATTTTCAAAATCCTCAATCCTAAACTACATGAAACGATTCACACATCACTACGTCGATGACACATTTCCAGAAGGTTGAATGAATGGATTGACATACCATGTGAATCAATTCATCTAATACAAACATCCAAAATTGGTTTATGGACACATTAAAATGATTCACATTAGTATATGTCGATTTTGGAAGTTGAAAATCAAATTTGAAATATTTTTAATTCATTAAATGACTTTTAAACATATTTCTAACATGAAACTAAAGTCACACATGATAAAATGAAATTTATAAAATAGTTTTTGTGATTCAAGAACTTTAGTGGATAATAAGATTTAAAAGGTGAACAAAGACATAAAAAATTATCTAATTAAAACATTGTTTTGACATACGTTATCTTAGAGAAACTTGTAGTTACAATATTAACTATGATATTAAATAGCTACAAATGAATTATTTATCTAAAATTTAGTTGATATAATTATTATTATAATACTACCTTCTTCCCTGAACAAGACACTTAATTTACTAAATGACGTAAATTAAAATAATTTGTAGTAGTAGTTGAAAATTTGTATTGTTTTACAGGTTTATTGTTGTGCAAAATTTCACAAGTGTACGAGCTTGTCAAATAGTAGTATATAGATTATTGTATTCACATAGATTAATTTAATAACTATCAAACTAATCAAGATTTTATATTATTTAGACCAATGAAAATTATTATTGGTTCGCCATAACGAAAACATAAGAATAACATAAAAATTATAACAAGAGTATATATCAACATAATTTTGAATTAATGAAAAGTAAATCTAGGGTCATGGTTTCACTTATAATATCAATACCTCAGGTCCTAGTTTTATATGAGTTCTGTCGCGACCTAAAATTTTCAAGTGTTTCTTGAATTCAATGGAGTCGCCACTAAATTTATTTTAAAATAGGGAAAATATTGAGAAACCCTTAAAAATAGAAAGAAAAAAAAAGTCTTTAAAACCAAAATTTGAGTTCGGGAGTCGATTATGCGTAGGAAAGGTATTAGCACCCTAAGACATTCGTTAAAAATACGGTTATCTATAATTAATTGTGTAATATTAATATTAACTTAAATATATTTATTTTTACTTATTATTAAATATGAATATCAATTGTTTGTTTTTTGAACGTGATTTTGAAATAAAAGTAAGCTTAAAAAACTTATTTTTATTAATGCGTTTGACAAGAGAGTTATTTTGCTCCTACGTATCTTCCAGTGCAACAAAGCTACGTAGTTCTTGTTAGAAAATACGGATATGTTGATTGTTTTTTAAAGAAAGTGTGTTTTGTTATTGATAAAAAAAAGTTATTTTGAACAAAAAAATGAGTTAGTTTGATTGGAATAGACAAAAACACATTTTAATAATAGAACCAAAAATACTAATTACAAGGGTGACCTCTTTTAAAATATTTTGTAATTTAATAAATGAAGAAACCAAATTTATTTTAATATTAAATAGCACAACCTAATAAAAAAATCTATTAAAATATAAAATAAATTATATTTATCGCCATTTAATTATGTCCATAATTATTAATTATTATTGTTAAATGGAATAAATATCATGACAACTAATACTTAGTTAGCTTGAAGATAGAGGACTAGCCGGGAAGAAAGGCACATCGATCACATCTATTACTGAGCAAACAAATTTTAAGCTTTACAATACACAATAAAAAATATCTCAACCAAAATTCTATTTGCACATAACAAAACAAAATTTCAACTTTCACATAATCAACTCCACTTTTAAATCTTAAATTTCTAAAGTTTACACATTTCAATACTATACAGTTTGAACACCAGAGCAAACATGAAGAGGATGAGAAAATACACGTCTTTTCGGATGCTGGTGAAAATAGAGGCGGTGCATGGTGGTGTGCGGCTGTAACTGTTCTCTTGTCTATTTTCGTTTTGTTAAAATGGGTTTCAGTATGTTTATGGATGTAGGTTGATTAGAGGGAGTATGCTCTTCTTGTTTTCTTGTTGTAATACTCTATTTTTTTTTTTATAATTATTTTAGAAACAAAAAAGAAAGAAAAGAAAAAATCTCATTTTTATCTTCTAATTTTCTCTTCCGAACAATAAAACTCCTTCCCTTTTAGTTGATTTGTTTGCCTCAAGTTATAGGCTAAAATAAGTTATGGATCTTGTACTGATTTTGCGATCAAGAAAACTCATACAATTAAGAGAATGAGGGGGTGATATTTTTGATTGAGTATTCAAATGGTAAACATTATACCATTGTTATACTAAATAACAAGTCAAATAAAAATAAATAAATAAATAAAGTGGATGGACTTCAGGAGCAGCACGAAGCAGGGCATAGAATGAGGAAGCAGGAGCCATGCAAGCAACTTTTTTAACTTCTTTTTTTGTTTTGTTTTTTATTTTATTTTTGGTGTTAAATATAATATAATAAATTCGTGGTGGTATTCATTGATGATATATTGATTTATTCGAGGACTGAAGAAGAGCATGGAGAACATTTGCGACAAGTTCTTGAGATTTTACGCGAGAAGCGATTGTATGCCAATCTGTCGAAGTGTGAATTTTGGCTAGAGAAAGTGAATTTCTTGGGACATGTGATAACCAAGGAAGGAATCGCTGTAGATCCGGCTAAGATTGAGGCGGTTCTTGCTTGGAAACAGCCTCAGACTGTCACTGACATACGGAGTTTTGTAGGACTGGCAGGGTACTACAGGAGGTTTATCGAAGGTTTTGCTAAGATTGTGGCTCCACTGACACAACTTACCAGAAAAGACCAACTGTTCGCATGGACGGAGAAGTGTGAAGAAAACTTTCAGCTACTAAAGAGAAAATTAACGACCTCACCTGTATTGGTATTACCGCAATCAGAAGAACCCTATGAAGTTTATTGTGATGCATCTCACCAAGGGTTAGGATGTGTTCTGATGCAACACAAGAAAGCTGTGGCTTATGCCTCAAGACAATTGAAAATTCATGAGAGAAACTATCCTACACATGATTTGGAGCTTG
>NC_021162.2:16706366-16709891 GCF_000331145.2 Cicer arietinum | reverse complement strand
CTTCAAAACTAGTGACCCAAGGTTGGGTGTGAGTTAGATCAAGGTTTTCGCAACTCCACTCTTCCTCTTTGATTCGAAAACGAAGAAAAACGGTTTTGAGATCCAAACACAAACCCCTCTGTTTCTTCTAGATCCAAACCTCATTTCTCGAAGAGATAGAAGGGAAAGTTGCTCACCACCACGCTACGGTGCTAGTGAACTAATTTGGAAGCGGCGTTGCGAGCGGAGATTTTACCGGAATTACTCGCGGTACCGGAAACGCGCGTTAAAGCTAACGTTGAGGTAAGGGCTCCTTCCAAACTTCTAGCTTGCATTAGGGACTTATCTGTAGTTGTGTGGGAAGGAATTTGTTAGGGTTAAATGTATCGATTTGGGGAAAAACGAAACTAGTGCGTTATGGGTAAAAACCTTAGAGTTAGGTTTTGTTTATAGTGATGAATGTTTCGTGGTAAATGAAATTTGATGTATCTGGGTGTTATGTTGCGTGATTTGTGTTCGTTGTATTTGGTGTGTTCGTACTTGATGTTTGTTAATTGGTGTGGTTGTTGTGAATTATGGTTTGAATGTGAAAGTATGTTTGAATTTGTTTCTGTGGAATTTGAAAACCATTAGAGTTAAACGAGTATTAAAAATGGGGAATCTTTTAATACCTCGGTTTACTTAATGTGTATTTGAGGAAAATGTTTAAGTTAACTGGGCGTTGAGAATGGGGAATCTCTTAATGTCTCGGTTACTTAACTATCGTTTTTGAAAATCGTTTCGGTAAATGAGTATTAAGAATGGGGAATCTCTTAATGACTCGTTTACTGAATGTTTTGCGAGAAAATCGTTTAAGTCAAAAGTATATTAAGAATGGGGAATCTCTTAATATGACTGTTTGCTTAACGTTTTGTTTTGAAAATCATTAAGTTAAATCGGTATTAAGAACGGGGAATCTCTTAATGACTTATTTAATTAATGTTGTTTGAAAGTCGTTTAAGTTAAATGGGTATTAAAAATGGGGAATCTTTTAATATCTGCATTTGCTTAACGATTGTTGTGAATGGAGTCTGTGTATGCTCATGCATTTCATTTGGTAAATTGTGTCGACCCGTGATAGGTGACACCTTGGTAAACTGTACTGACCCGTGATAGGTTGTACGTTTACGATTTACTATTTAGTAATTCGTGTTGACCCGTGATAGGTGACACCTTGGTAAACTGTACTGACCCGTGATAGGTGGTACGTTTACGAGTTACTATTTAGTAAATCGTGTTGACCCGTGATAGGTGACACCTCGGTAAACTGTACTGACCCGTGATAGGTGGTACATTTACGATTTACATTTTTGGTGAATTGTGCTGACCCGTGATAGGTGGCACCTAGGTAAACAGTACTGGTCTGTGATAGGCGGTACGTTTACGATTCCCGCTTTTTCTTTTAGTAAATCGTGTTGACCCGTGATAGGTGACACCTCGGTAAACTGTACTGACCCGTGATAGGTGGTACGTTTATGATTTACGCATTTTAGTAAATCGTGCTGACCCGTGATAGGTGGCACCTCGGTAATTGGTACTTTGGCCTGCGATAGGCGGTACAATTATGATTTACGGCCCTTCGAGGAGGGTTTTGGTTTGGAATTCCGAGTCCATGCATTTTGGCATATACGCATTGCATTAGGGTGCTTGGCACACGAGTCGTGTTTGATTGAGTTTTATGATTGAGTGATTTGAATTTGATTTATCGTGTTAATTGCGTTGAAAATGCTAAGTGTTATGTGTTGATTATTGTGTGTAAGTATGATGGTTATCGAGATCCCAATTGCCGTGGTAATCGCGTAGAAATTGCTAAGTGTTAAGTTGTGAACTTGATTAGGAATGACTTAGGTTAATTCATGAATTTTTGGAAAAATGATCAGGGAAATCGATTTCCCAATCGATTGGATGGAAGTCAGGGGCTTGGCCAAATGAACAAAATCGATTAGTCAATCGATTTTGTAATCAGTTTTCGAAAATCATTTACGAAATCGATTGCCCAATCGATTGGCCATTAAGTCAGGGGCTCAGCTATCCTGTCAATCGATTGCCCAATCGATTGAATCAAGCCAGAGTTCAAAATTTCACTAAAAACCTTCAGGAAATCGATTTGGAAATCGATTGGTATTAAGTCAGGGGCTCCGTTATCCTGTCAATCGATTGCCAAATCGATTGATTCAGCCCAGGATTCTATTTTCATTAAAAATCTTCACCCCAATCGATTGCCCAATCGATTGGCTCAGTGAAAATCCTCAGTTTTAGTTGTATGATTAATTGCTCATGAATCTATCTATGTCTTGTTTTATTATGTGTTAATTAGGAGATCGAGAACTGCATTTTACCTTCATTTTCATTGGCAATGTACTGTATGAACTTTTCGCATATTGGAAATCCTGTTAAGGTGCATGCTTAGTTGAAAAGTTGTTTTGAGCATTCAAAAACTTAATTGCTATGTGTTAACTGTTATTTTCTGGTTGGTGACCCTTTACACTATTGTGGAAATCTGGGCTTTGCCCTCAGATGAGAGTCAGGACGGCCCTACCGGTTCGTACCCTACGGACAGGAATGGAGATGGGAACGCTTGACTGCAGTTACGTTAGGAGGATCTCACGGGGCGCGTGGAGATTACTCAGGGTGTATAGCTTTTTGGTAGGATGATCAGATTAGGATGATGTATAGGGACTAGGGGTCCTTCTTTTTGGTTTGAAGTATTTTTAGTTTGGAAAACTGTACTTATACAAATATTATCAGTTTGATATCATCTTTGGATGGGTTCCATGTACCATTTGATGTTATGTAAATGTTTTGGATTTATAATTGGAGAAACTTTTCCGCTGCGTAAATTATAATGACTCAATTATTTATCCAAAAGCATTTCCTCATTTGTTTTACTTTGTTTTATTTTAATTTCTTTTAAAAAAAAAAAAATATACCCTCGCTTTGAAAAACGGGGTGTTACATTGGTGCAGTAAATAAATGAACTCAAAGATTTATCCTGGTTTCCCTTATAACCAAGGGTACGTCCAGTCCTCTTGCACACTGATGACTCTTCATCATATGCATATTTTCCCACTATTTTAGTCTTATTTATCCTCAATTATTAGTTAAATTATGGATTTATTTGATATATTTTGTTGATTTTTGTTCTTTGAGTTGATAAAATGTTTTGTGTTTTTATTTCGTTGATTAAGTAGGAATTTGTCGTAATTTTACATTGCGTTTTGTTTTAGTGCATTGCTGAATTTTGGTGAGAAATCAACATGACATATGTAGAGTATTTCAGCCATATCTGGAGTTGTAGATGTTCAATTGGGGTCAAACCAAGTGCAAAGTAAAGCTAAGATCCATAGCTACAACTTTCATGAAGACACCGGAACCAAATTCAGACTCGAAAGAGGCGAAAAATGCAATATACGCCGGACAACAGATGCTGAGCGCTAGAGCGCGCCCAAGCGCAAGCCAAGCGCTTTTTCCAGCATCTGCTACTGCCCAAACGCGCCCAAGCGCATC
>NC_021162.2:16691230-16705574 GCF_000331145.2 Cicer arietinum | reverse complement strand
AGTCCTCTTGCACACCACAAGAGATTGATTCACTAATTGTCAGAAAATGTACAACTCCCACCCTGGGATTCTTGCTACAAACTTCTAACAACACTCCTAAGATAGCACACCACTATCTTAGATTAAGCTAATTTTTAAGAAAGTATTACTTTCTTTTACAAGTGATACAATATGATTTGAAAAAGAATAAGGAGAGGTATATTGATAAACAATCCAATAACAATTCAAGTACTTGAGAACCTTTCTGAATGATATGAAAATGAAATGCAAGTACTTTGTAAAAATCAGAATTTTGTTCAAAATTGTTCAGGGTATTGATTCAAGGATTGTGTCTTGTTTGATATGAAGTTATAGGGTATTTATACTCCATAAACATCTCTTCAGATTCGTGGCCATTGACCCAAGAGGTTTGATGAAAGAATACAATGATTTGGAGCCATTCCAGATCTGAAAAATTGTATTGCTTCTAGTTGTATTTGAATACATGATGTGTGTATTAGAATACACCTCTTTGTAACGTTCAAAAATATTCAAAAATTACACCTTGTATTCGACTACAAATGTGTGTAGTCGAATACAAATTAGTGAAAATTTGCCACTGACTTCCTTTGTATTCGACTACAGATGGTTGTAGTCGAATACATATATAAGGATTTTGGCCACTGACTTGCAGTGTATTCGACTACACATAGTCGTAGTCGAATACAACTTTGAGACTTTTGCTTCTGACTTGCTTTGTATTCGAATACACTTATGTATTTTGTCAAAAATATGATTTTTAAGACTTTGTTAATGTTGTTTTGACTTTTTGAAGATACTTTAAATGCATACGGAAATATGACTTGTTCTCATGTAATTGAAATATTGGTTTGTATCATATATCTTTACATTTTAATGTTTGGATTTGAAGCTTATTAATGAAGATATTTGATCTTGTTGCATGGACCATAATTGTCGATCTTTGTCTTCATCAAAAACATGTAGTTTTACACAATTAAACTTAGGCTAGAGAATAAGAATCATCAAAGCCTAAGTTTGATGCAATTAAACAAAGCCTAAGTTTGATGATTCTTATTCAATAGCCCTTGCATATACTACTTATTGATCAAGTAGTATAAAATATATTTTGGGATCACTATTCATCTATATGCAATTAAACAAAGCCTAAGTTTGATGATTCTTATTCTCTAGCCCTTGCATATACTACTTGATCAAGAAATGAATCATGTCAAATATATTTTATATCATGCATAAGAGTTATTAGATGTTGTTTTACAACACATAAACTTTCTAGCAAGTGACTTTTAGCTTTATGAATTGACTTATTCATTTATGAACCAATTTACAAATATCAAGAACTGAGTTTTTGAAGTTCCAAGAATGTAAATCGACTTACCTGTCATGCAAATTGACTTACTAGCAAGGCATGAAGTTCTAAGTCCATTTACCCTTGTGTGAATCTATTTACACAACTTCAAACTTCAAAGTTGATATTGCAAACATGTGTAAATGGACTTACAGGGAGTGTGAATCGAATTATCAAGTCTATAGTCTTAAAATTTGACAATTTTAGAGTTCTTATAGTTGTTTCAAAGTTGTTATTTCTGATAGGTTTTCTAAACATTTATAAACACAAGAATACTTTCACCCATTATTCAAATTCAAGCATTCAAGACCATATCATAGTTTAGAGATTTTTTTCCTAATCAAGTCAGGTGTGCAATTGAGTTTTGAAACGATAAACAAAAATGAGGGCATATTGATTGTTGGAGTGTCTATTCTAGATATGAATCATCAATAGAATGTGGGTCGAAGGACCGAAAAGGGTAATATTTCAGAATTTCCAAGATAAGGTTCTCTAGGTGTCTATCTTGGTAAGAGTGAAGTGTGATCTTCATCTTGAAGAGGAATGTGTGTTCAGAATTTGGAGGCATGTTTGATGATTCTGTGTCGAAGAACGTTAAGGAAGAAAGGTTTGTGTACAAGGTTTTGTAACATCCACTAAAGGATCTAGTAATCGTTCACAATCAATAGTAAAGGAAGAAGTTATCATTCAGTTGAATGTGAACATAACATACTCTATATGAAAGGATGAAGTTAAAGAACCCATCAAAATCATCATATTATTCTCTCTTTACATTTCTATTTAATTTATGTAATTTTACATTGTTCTTTGATTTTTATTTTATTTGGAGTTTGGTGTAATTTTTTGTTTTAGTGCAAGATTGATAGAAAGATTTGTTGAGGCAAAATCCCAAATTAGTGTTTTGAAGATAAACAAACAAGTTAATTAATTTCTAGTCCTGATTCTAATTGTGTTGCTTTTTAACTTTTGTTTTTAAGTGTATTATTCGAAGATAGGTAATCATATACAACTATACAACAACACAAGATCATTCTGGTTTATACAAGATTATTCTAGTATATAAAAGAATAGGCTTAATTGCAGTTTTGGTCCCCCTATTTTAATTGAATCGCGAAAGTAGTCCCCCCATTTTGTTTCTCTCCAGTTTTGGTCCCCCAAGCAGAATTTTGGTCCAAAACTTGATGAAATTTCATTTTTTTTGCATTTATTTAAGTCACACAATGCCTCAAGATCTCATTTGCAACAATTGTACCTGAAATATATGACCATAAATGGTTTAGTACAACTTTAAAAAATAAAATTTCATCAAGTTTTGGACTAAAATTCTGTTTGGGGGACCAAAACTGGGGAGAAATAAAATGGAGGGACTACTTTCGCGATTCAGCTAAAATAGGGGGACCAAAACTGCAATTAAGCCAAAAGAATATTCTGGTTCATAAGAGTAGCAGTCTAGGCAAACCAAGTTCATTCTGGAAAATTCGTTTAAAGATAAAAATAAAATGAATCATTTCCCAAAATACAAATCTTAAGTAAAACAAATATCAAGACAACTAAGAACCATAATCAGGCCCAAAAGGTTAAAAGAAGTAAAACATCATCAAAAACAATAACAAGATCAATCTCCCGATTGAAGGCCTATGAACAAGTACAACTAGGACAACAAGGATGAAAATGAAATTGATGCTACACCTTTTGTAGAAAGTTTAGCTTACGTACAAAGCAGAAAACTGACACCAAACAATTGTTAAAGATCTTAGTCACAATATTCATTCAAGCACAAACGAAGAACATTCTAATAGCAAAGCAAGAACGTTTAAGATAAAATAGAACACACGTATATTAAAACATCACTTTGAATAGTTGGATCAGTAACAACTATTTAAGCTGTCATCAACCTTCATCAAGTCTATAAGAAGAACCTGAAGGTGAAGACATCATCGAGAGTTTTAAAGTGCAATCAATTCATCACTAAAACAATCATATTTGAGAAATCTCTTTATTGATTTTTTGTTGAAAATTAATCTCAAACCATTGTTGAGTAGATTCTAATCCTTCAACCTTCTTTCATAATTTCATTTGAAACTCACGATTATATTCTTCAAGATAGTTTGAGTGGTTTGTAAAAATAAATGTGATTAAAAGGTAAAAAGATAATTGTAAAAAATCATTTCAAGATTGAAAGTTAAAAATTGTAATTGATCAATAGTGATCCAAAAGTTATGTGTGAAAGCAATAACGTTCTTGTGTAAAATACATTAGTGGAAAAAATTACAAATTGTGAGGACTAGACGTTGCTCACCTTGGGTGAAATATGATACATCATTGTGTGATTTTCTTATCTTTATTCTTAATTATTTCTCACTCATAATCAATGATCACTAAAAATAATATGTTTAATTTATTTTCACTAATCAAGAACGTTCAACCTTTTTGTTTTATAAACCAAGATTGATCTTGAGTTAGTTTTAAAATTAAAAGTAGAAAATTAATTTTTAAAAAGGAATCACAATTCAAACCCTATTTCTTGTGATTGATATTGCTACTTCAATTGACATCAGAGTCTGCCTCTAAGAATTAATACTCAAAAAGTGTTAGATGAAAAGATTCATGAAACAATCTCAAAAGGTAAGTATATCGTTGAATTAGGATAATCAAATAGATCAGCTTACTTCGATAGTACAAGCTATTAATTTTGAAAAAGTAAGATGCAACAATTCCTTAAATCAAAAGATATAATAAATGTGACACATCATAACAGATGGAAACTTTATAATAAGAATTGATCAAAATTATTCAATATTTACTAAAAAGAAAGAAGCAAATTAGAAAACAGAAAACAAATCTATGGTACTTCTAAATTTTAAAGCTCAATTATTTTATCTTGTGCTTTGAGCAGGGAAGAAAGCGAAAAATTTAATAAATGTGATACGACTAAAATAGTATGGGATTCATGACAAACCCATTATGAAGGAACAAGTCATGTTAAAAAAACAATAATTTATATTGGCGTACGAAAATTTGAACTGTTTGAGATGAATGAAGGAGAAACTATTGATGAAATGTATTTAAGATTTACAATCATAGTAAATGAAATGCGTTCTCTTAGTAAGGCATACTCAGTACAACCTACAGTAAAAAAAAATTCTAAGATATTTCCCAATCATATGGAGACCAATTGTTACAGTCATAAGCCAAACTAAAAATCTTGAGATACTTGAATTGGAAGAACTCATTCGAACCTTAAGAGCACATGAAGTACTATTGCAAAAGGATACGCCAATGAAGAAAGGAAAAATAATAGCCTTAAAAGCCTCTCAAAATTTTCAAGAGTGCACATCTTCACAACTAAATGAAAGAGAAGACTCATAAGAAATTGGTCAAGAAGAAGCTGATGAAGAAGTAGTTTTTCTTACAAGAAAAATTCAAAAAATGATGAAAAAAGAGATCAAATCAAAAGAAGATTTCAAACAAAAAGGGAAACTCTAAAACAGAAATAGATAAGAGTCAGATTACATGTTATGAGTGCAATAAACTAGAACATTATAAAGCTGAATGTCCTTTAAACAAAAAGGCACCAAAAATATTTTCATTCAAGAAAAAATACACGTTGGTTACCTGGGATGATTATGAACAATCAGACACAAAAGATAATGAAGAAGCCAACATGTGTCTAATGAAAAACTCAAAAAACGATGAGGTAATCAAAGTTTTGCAGAAATCTCATTTTAATACATCTGAAGAATTTGAATGTCAAGAACGTTCTACAACTCAAAAGAAGAAAGTTATGCTCAAAACAAAAACCGAATATCTTAAAAATGATTTGTCAAATTTATTAAATCTACTAGAACCTTTCAAAGAATTATGGGATCTTAGGTAGGAATATTTGATAAAGTTGGACTCGATTTTGACAAAACTCAAACGCAAAAACTCTATGAAATTTTTTGTGTATGTGAAAGAAAATAAGACAAATGCAAAACAAATTGTTCTTATTGCAATAAAATTAGGCATCTTGATTATGCATGTTATTTCAAAAAATGGGACAAAAATGCAAATCAAGATGACCTCTCAAAAGTAAGAACGTTATGGCATCAAGACATAACCTACTCCAAAAGCAATAAGAAAATGTTCTTATTGTTCAAAGATTGGCCACAATGAATCAAACGGATATTTTAAGGAAAAATCTAGTATTAAGAAAAAGATAACTCTCAAGGACCCAAGACCAAATGGGTATCTAAAAATCTAGTAACAACAAATGCAAGTTAGTTTTCAAAATGTCAAGAAAAATCCATCGTACATGGATAATGGTTGTTCGAGACATATGATAGGAGATAAACAATGTTTTCTTTCCTTTATCAAAAAGGATGGAGGATCTGTAGCCGTTGGAAATAATGATCAGAAAAGAAAAAAATCAAAGGTAAATGTATAATAGGTAAGGAAAACTCTGCATAAATTGATGATGTTCAATACGTTGAAGGTCTAAAACATAATCTTTTAAGTATTAGTTAATTATGCGACAATGATTTTGAGGTTATCTTTAAATCAAACATATGTGAAGTCAAGCAGACAACTTCTGGAAAAATTCTTTATTCTGGATCAAGAAAGAGAAATTTTTATGTGTTATATCTTAAAGAACTAACTATTGAATCATGCTTTATGTACATCAATAAAGATAAGTGGATATGGAACAAATGAAGTGAACATGTTACCATGAAAACAATTTCAAAATTTTCCATCCTAGATCCTGTTAGAGGTCCGCCAAAAATATGTGAAGCTTGTTCTAAAGGAACACAAGTCAAGAACAAATTTTATTCAAAAGATTTTTGTTTCAGTTAAAAAACCTCTTGAGTTGTTTCACATTGATCTTTTTGATCCTATCAAAACTATAAGCTTCGGAGGAATGATATATAAGTTTGTCATTGTTGATGATATCTCACGCTATATATGAGTACTCTTTTTAAAACAAAACCAAGATATTCTTTTGATCTTTTCAACCACATGTTCTATGTTAATGGTGGAGCACCTAAACAATATGTGATTACTTTGATTTCATATTATCCAAGATGTTTCTAACTAGATCAAGTGCTTATTGATATGCACTTTGTGAACTTGCATTAAATCTCCAAAACACCTAAAATGTTCACTACACCCAAAATCAAGACAGGTTTAACTCATAGCCATTGATATATATTGTCCTAGTCCTTCCTTTATTTCTAGAACGAGAACAATAGATATTTTAACAATTTTAATTGTTAAAAGCAAAAAGTACAAGATAATGAATGTGTATCAATTGTAACTTCTATTTTGCATAATTCTTCATCCAAAAACACATACTTTTGAGGGTACATTACTCTTTCAAATTCACTTTAAATCTTCATACAAGAGCAATGCAATATTAATAGTAGTCCATGAGATGTCACCTACTTGTTTGTCCATCAAACACTAGTAGAACATAGTAAATTTTCTTCTCATTCTATAATGTAATTTTCTTTGTTATGGGGATGGTCAAAAGGGTTATTATCGCTATAACTTTATAATAACAAAACTTTATGTTTGTCACATACGGTGTTTCTCGAGCACACACCATTTTACTCTAATTCTTAAACCTCTAATAGGTTTTTATGGTGATGTTTTAGCGATTGTAATGTTAAGAATTCAAAACTGGTACTACTACTACTACTTCAAATACAAGCATTCCTTCTACGAATATTCATGCTCCACCTCCTCTTATTTCTCCTTCATTTCCTTGTTATCCCCTCAATGACTGTAAGTCTATTCGATTGCTTGATTATTTTTATTCCACTTACTCTACTGCTTTTGATTCTTTCCTAATATTTATTCAAAGTTTCTTTGAGCCATTTTCCTATAAAGAAGCTATTCTTGATTCTCTTTAGCAATAGGCTATGACATAATAACTTTTTGCTTTGCACAAGAAAGATACTAAGGAGGTAGTGCCTCTTCCACATGGAAAATAAGTTATTGGGTCTCAATGGGTAAATAAGATCAAAACCATGTTTGATTGCAGTTGAATGCTGCAAAACTCATTTTGTTGCTAAATGATTCTCTCAACAATATGGTATGAATTGTGAAAAATATTTTGCTCATATGGTCAAGATGACCACTATTTGGATTTTTATTGTGTTTCATTTGTCCGTTAGTGACATATTTCCTAAATTGTGATCTTCAAGAGAACGTCTATATAGTCCCTTCCTAAGGTGTTTCTCATAATTTAGGGGAAGTGTGTAAGGTGAAAAATAGACTATATGGTCTTGAACAAGGTTCTCGAGCTTCATTTGAGAAGTTCTTTATAATGATCATATCACTTGGGCTCATTATACTTTCTTTATATGTTGATGATATGATTATTACCAATGATCATGTTAGTAGGAATAATGAGTTGATAATACTTTTAGCCAAATGATTTAAGATGTAGGATATAAGCCCCCTACACTACTTGTTGAGAATCAAAGTTTCCTACCCTCTTAGAGGTTTCTTCTTTCTCAATATCATACCACCATAATGAGGCATGAAATATGTTACAACCAAAACATGCACTGTAAGAAAGAAAAAAGTTAGTTAAATCATCATATCCATATAAGAACAATCCATTCCATAATGCCTTTTTGTCTACCAAACATCGTCAATGTTATTTCAGCAACAAAGCATTGTTAAACAAATCAACATTTGTTATTCTCAACCATCTACCCTCCTTAAGTTGACCTATTGTACTCCATCTATCTCAACTAACTTTCCTCCTATCATCAACACCTCCCCAAAGAAAATTTCTCTCAATTTCAATTATCTCCACATAACCTTTTTGGTATCTTGAAGAATAATAAGAAATACATGGGTAAACTAGATAGAACTAAGTTAATTAGAGTGATCATACCACCAAACGAGACATGTTTGTCTTTCCAACTTCATGGTCTATTTATCATTTTCTTTCAATATTGGTTTCCAAGTAAAGTATTTCCTTGGATTTGCACCGACAAAAAAAATTGCATTGTATTGTCAAAACACTTTTACATTCGATTGAAATTTAGTCTTCTTTCTCTATTTTTTTTTTTTCTCAATGACTATTTAATTCTTTTTAGATAGAAAAATGTTAGAATGTTACTTATGTTAGTATTGTTTTTTTCTTGACTAGAGTTTAAACTTTACTTCTTTCACCATCAAATAATATTTTGGTTGCTATACAACCCCTTTTCAATAACTATCTAATATTAAAATTGTATATAACATTACCACTTGTCAGAGTGAAATGTTGATTTGAAGAAAAAATCTTTTTATTTTCTAAAACGTTTCTTTGACACAAATTTTAACGTAAAAACAATATATATAATTATTCTAAAATAAATATTACTCGTAATTTTTAATACAATTTTTATTATTATTTTTTATATATTATCATTCAATGATTATTATATATAAAATATTATCATAATTGATATTGATAATAAGTAAAAATTTACTAATAATAAAAATAAATTATATTTTATAAAATATCATACTTTTATGTATCTAAATAACACATCACCTAAAAAAAATAAAAAATAAGGAAAAAATAAAATAAAAGTAAAAGAACAAAGACACAGAGATACCGTACAAATAGATGCAAGGAGGGTGGGAGGCACATGGCTTAAGCAACGAATGTCTTACAATATAAGCCCACGTCGCAGTGTTTCGATTATCGTGTCGTGTGTGAGAGACACCATCATCATCATGCATGCCAAATATAAAAGTCCTATATTCCATTCTATTTATTATTTCTTTATAATTGCCTCTTATAATGAATTTAATAACTTATATCTTCAATGTCCTTTATTATAGTAGTACCTATTTGTCTTTCTATAATTTTATGTCACATATTCTTGACAGGTAGGTCATCATGCCCTCCCACTTAAATTACTTATATTCTTCTCTATGTCCTTCTTCCAATTCCTAGTGTAGCAAAAAAACACACACAAAACAACAAACAACTCAAAAAATTGCACTTTGTTTGATCTCTCTACTTCTTCATTATTTTATTTGAACTTTTTAGTATTTCGATACCCTTTTTATTAAACAACAATTATGTATAAACCATTTTGCATGATCACTAGTGATCAGAGATTCATTACAATATCATCTCCCCATCATATATTTAATCTACATCTTTGTATAAAAATAATACTCACCCTATACTACAATGACTGAATTATTAGATAATTTCACATAGATTAAAAAAAAAAAAAACTACCCAAAAGAGTGAGTAATAATACATTTTTAAATTATCTTTATGATCAGTTCTTGGTAAATTTACTATTATTATTAATGTAAAAAAAATAAAAAAAAGATAAAAAAATTATGCATGAAGTACTAATTAAATGTATAATTTTTTTTAAAATTAATTAATATTACATTAAATTTTATTTTCATTTAAATTTACCTTCATTTAAATTCTTTATTTTCAATTTTATTTGTTTATTCAGTTTAATATATAACTTCATTTTAAAAAATACTATAGTAAAATACCAAGTTTTGGTGTATTTTTATTTACAATTTTATCATTATTAACCTATTAAATAATAACACTTTTAAAATGAAGTATAAAACTTCTGTAATAAAAAGAATGATGGGCAACGTGAAAATAAAATATAGTTGTATATAGGCTAATGGAATTTGGTATTGCTGCCATACCACTCTTTAAAAACTATACCTTTAGAGTTACTTCTTCCAAAACTTGTAATAAGAGTCACTGTAAAAGTAAACTTTTTTGACAACAACATTTTGAAAAGTTGCATTATTCAAAAAGCATGCAGTTGAATGTTCAGAAGAAGTCCATCGACTAGAATAACTTTAAATATTTAAACAAGAAAAGTTCAAAAACAAACATGCCAAAATGCTACTACAAGATGACAACAAAGGATAACTATATTACATTGTCAAATGAAAGAAGAACAACAATAAATTCCATCATAGAAAATATTTTTCTCTAAAAATTTATTTTAGTTAACCCTTTTTGACCAAATTTAATTAGCAAAATAACCCTAAAAAAACTGTACTTTTTTGACAAAATATTGACCCAAAATATTTATGAAAACTATCTAATAGAAAATTGACTACTAATGAAAAATATATCATTTAAAAAATTTAAATTTTAGCTATAACAATTAATAATAAACCTTTATATATTTTTGAGTCCAACACCAAATTATTAAGATTAATTTTTCTTGAGAATCAAAAAGTTATTATCAATACTCCATGTGTTTTTTCTCTAATAAAGTGTTTTCTTATAAATAAAAAAAGTTATATGTAGTGACGAATCTTGATAAACTTTATTAACATAAAATAAATTATATGTAAAATATTTTTAATTAATTTTATATATTTAATTATAGAGTAGTGGTAATTATAATTTTTAGATTATATAGAAATTGTAGACCACTAAACTATTTCCCAATTTATCATTTATTAACAATATTAATTATATATAACATATATTATAAATAAGTATCATTGTAGATATATTTATTTTTAACAAAAAAAAAAAACTTTTGAGGTGGTCGTGGCCTCTCTTTTCGTAACTAAACTCCCCCCCTAATATTGGTTAAGAAATATTATGAGGAAACCAATGGTAGTTAATTGGGTAAGTTTTAACCGACCAGAAGTTCATTAGGCTAAAAAGGAGCTTTTAGAGACATTACAAAAACAAAAAGGGTGAGACCCTTTGCGGTCATTTTCTCCTCGGAACATGACCCTAAACTTTGAGCTGGCAGGACCCTTCCCTTAATTTGTCTACCCTCTCCATATATAAATTATACACACTAACTTAAAGGCAGATTATAATTTTTCTCATTTGTTTTATCCTCTTAAGAAAAAAAGCATAATTAACATTAGCCTATCCCAATTATTAAACTATAATTGAATATAATTAAGATTTAGACATACCGATTTATTTATTCAAGAATACAATAGCACTAAAAATTTTTAAGAAGAAATTTGTTGTTTATTGTAGTATTATTGATACGATGAATTCGTCTTCGAAGAACACTCGACAAAAAATACTAATTTAATTAATTAATTAATAAAAAAATTCTTAGAAATTAACTTTGCCACTATCAACTTTGAGTAAGTAAATATTTTTCAATAACATATTCAATGTTTGAAGTTTAAGAAATTGTTAAATAATAAATGTAACATAAACTCTTAGAATGATATTGAAATATATGTATATATTATTATGTAGATAAATAAAATATAGTATGATATGATATGATTATTTATTCAACTGACAAAGTGACCTCCATCCCTAGTTTCTTTATTCTCTCTCTCTCATAGCTCCTGCAAACAGTTTACCCCACAAACTTCCAAACAAAGAGAATTAATAGAAAGTGAGATTTGTAAGAATTATACTGTTCTCTTTGTTGCTCTCAAACACCAAAGCCAACCCTTTTTATAATCTATATATTTAGTTGATATTTATGTGGCTACCATGTTACTATTAATAAGTCTTCTCTTTGTTGATGATCATGATCATGATGGTATTGATGTCAAATCCATCTAATTCACAATATAAACTCAAGATTCAAAACCCCTTTTCTTCTTCTTCTTCTTCTTCTTTTATCATTATCCATGGCTTGTTTTGAGATCACACACATCATCATCTTTTTTGAGTTTATGGTTTTTCCAATATGACCATGGTTCCTTCTCAAACCAACAACAAACAAAATAATAATGGTGATTGTGTTTTCTACAACAACTCAACAAGTGCTATGAACCAATTTCAATTTGTTGAAGGCTACAACTACAATAATTATTTAAGATCTGAATTTGTGGTGAGGCATATGGCTGAGGAGGAATCATCATCAATAATCAAAACCATCTCTACCACTCACCACCAAACCGAATCTCAACCTGAACCTGAACCCGAAGTAGAAAACATTTCTACCACAAAAGAAGAAGAAGAAAAAGAAACAGAAGCAAACAATAACAACAACAACAATAACTGGCTTCAATTAAGCATAGGTTTTAATCAGAGTAACACGAACGTGACAACAACTACAAATCACGACCGTGATCACCATCATCAAGCTCCAACCAGCAGTTCAAGACTGTTGGAGCTTGATTTGTTACCAAAGAATCGGGCTTCTTCACGACCCAATTTGGAGCAACCAACGACAAGGGGTTGCTCATCGTTTGGCTCTTCTTTGCTATTTGAACAAACAACATCATCTTCTTCATCTTCATCCATGTCCATGTCCATGCCAAGTGGTCCAACATATGGTCATCAACAACAACAACATCAAAATCAAAATCTATGGACATTTGGTCCATTACTACCTCATTCTATAGCAATTATGCCTTCTTCAACATCATATATACCCTCTTATTCTTCATCACAATCTTGTTCTTCTTTGAGGCCTAATTTAGGACCTTATAATTATCCTTTTTACCAAAATGCACCCTTTCACTTTCCTTCGTCATCTTCATCTTCTTCTTCCGGGTTCGACCAATTCGATGTGGCCGGACCTAGCTCATCTCATGTCGCTTTTCGAGTTGTTGATCCTCCTCGTAGACCTCATTCTGGAATATGGTTTATGCTACAAGCTTCACAAAATCAGTAAGCTAATTAATATTAATTTTATGAAACTTATATTTATATTATTCATTAATTTGGCTTCTTGTTAAATATTCTAGGCTAATGCATTTTTTTTATAAGCTAGGCTAGTGCAATTTATTGATTTTTGTGATGAATTATATTCACTTGGATTTTTTTTGTTCATTTGTGATAATGTAGAGTGAAAGAACCGTTCTTGCCACAAATACCTAAGAACTATCTTAGAATCAAGTAAGTAGTTTTTTTATTATCAAGTTTTTTTTTTTTTTTTTTTTTCTTTTTGGGATTTTTTGTTTGTTTGAAGTCATGTCAGTGTGTAATCAATGTCGTTCACTATTTTAATTTTATTATATAAAGCTCCTGATGATTTATTTTTTGACTTTTGAAAAAAAATTACAATTTCAGAGATGGAAGGATGACAGTTCGGTTGCTATTGAAGTATTTGGTTAGCAAACTCAAATTGGAGAGCGAATCAGAGGTAATTTATTTTTTATTTTTAATTTTTAAAATAATTAATGTTAATTATGTGCTAATTAATTTATATATAATGAATGTGTGTGCTTAATTGCTTAGTATGGTATTAATAAAGTAGTTAATTAGCTAGCTTTATTTTAAGAATTGATGAAAATAAAGACATATATATAAAATGGATTGCAAATATAGGAATATGTAAGAAAAGGAAATGGAATGTGTTTTCATGAAAAAAGTAGAATAAAATGGGAAGCTAAATTGGGTGTTAGAAACATGAAAGATACATAGGAACTAAAATAGATTTATCTATTGTGATGGATATGTCCTTTTGAAAAATAGTAAAAAGAAAATAGAAAAAACAACAACAATAACAATAATAATGTGTTTGGTAGGAAGTACATTTCTTGGAAGTCGTAGTCAGTCTTCCATATGTTTGTTTTATTTGAGTTTCAAACTCATGTAAATGGGTCGTGTTAATTATGTGACAAGCTCTTTGTCAATTTAACTCAACACATATATATTATATGGCTTCTATAATAGGGACTTATGTTTTGTGTTTTAAGTTTTGTGGAGTTGTGGAAATTTAGGTATGATCAAGTTAGGTGTACCGTTACTATTCAAAATTAAGTTAAGGACATATATAATCAATATCTTCTTATAGGAAAAAAATGAAAGTATTATATTATAAAGAGATAAAGTTAAAACTGAGTTTATAAAGATCAAGATATAATTTTTACCTTATAAATTAACCAAATTTATAAGAATAAATTAGGTTTAATCCAAATCTCAAATCATAAACCAAAAGTTGGTTTCATAGAAACAAACCCCTTGTTAATTTTGTAATATTTTTTAATAGCTAGTTAATGAAATTTACAATAAATGAGTACAAAGATAAAAAAAAAAAAGGGGGG
>NC_021162.2:16687842-16691147 GCF_000331145.2 Cicer arietinum | reverse complement strand
GCACAAGAAGAGTAAAGAAAACAAAGAACCATATGAGAAAGTTTAATTAAACCCTTGTTGATATTGGAGTTCATTGTTTCCAATTATACATTTTATAAGAAATACGAAAATAGCTATATATGTTCCAATCAAGATGTTCTTCCCTTCATCAATTTTTGAAACTTAGGCATACAAACATTACACATCGTAGAATACACTTCGTTATTCATAATATAATCTAAGCATATGTGCATGTTTTGGTCGAAAGTTAATGATTTGAAGTACAAAACAAACTAATGTGGTATTTGCATTAGTTGGTGATTTATGTGTACTTTTCTTTTAGATACTTAATTATAATATATGTGTGCACGAGGACATGCATTGAGTGATATTATCCATTAGTGCATATATGTGCCATTATTGTGTGTCCACCATGAATGAAATTACTTTGCAATACTTCAAACACACACTTCATCATCGAACGCCACTACTTCTTGTTGCTTCATAATTACTAAATAAAGGTTTGAATCCTTACAAGAAACAAAGTAGCAAATATTGGGATTCCAATTGTATGTAGTTAAAATTGAATACAATCTTTTAATCAGTATATTTGAGATTTTCTAATTAAAATCGGAAGACTGAAATTTTAATTTTATATTTTAAAATTTTTACCATAATAAAATTTGCTTAAAATTTAAATGACATGATCTTAAATAAACGACCACAATATCATAATTGTAAAATTACATACAATTTTGACTGCATACAATTCTTATCCAATATATATTGGACCTTTAATGTAAGTTTTATAAACTCTTTTCAATTATTGTTTCTAGAACTAATGTGATATTTGAACTTTTCCAGATAAACTTTTTATCATAGTGGGATTGATACACACGTTGATTCTATAAAGGACGGGGTGATGTGTCTAAGATGAACTCTAAGATATGTTCTTAGGATTTAGTTTGAATCTAACTAGTTCAATCCTAAAATGTTGTCTAATATTTTCTTGAAATTGTAAGAATAAAATATATATAATAAATAAAATATTATTAAATGGAGTAAAATCCTTAAATATTGAAGACAAGTTAAAGTCTTGTTGATAATCTATCATCAAATAGTCTCCATATGCAAGCTCCTACAATGGAAAGGATAGAGCATTGCCAAAACAAAAATATAAAGGATACTCCAACATAAATACAAGAGAGAAAAAAAAACTAAAACATATACATAACAATAAAAACCTACAAATTAAAAGAACCAACAAATACCAATTGCTAAATATGTTTAAGACTAAAACACATAAACAACATTAGGGAAGAAAGCCACTCTTGAGATTATAGTTATCGTTTTATTATTGGTGGTTGTGTCCAATAGACTGTTTTGAAAATCTTGACATTTTGCTTAAATATAAATAACTTCAAAAATAAAATAAAATGTGAAAAATTTCTCCGACCAAATAATTTATTTTCTGTGAATACATAAGTGTATGTTTGATATGACGTACTGGTTTAGTAAAACTATTAATTGTAACTTTTATAAAATTATTAATTATATATATAATCAATTTTAGATTCATAAAAACAACAAAAGACTAGGAAAATTTATGTTCAATTTCAAAAAAAACGCCCTAAGATTTTAGCATAGAGCAGTTTTGTTAAACCCCTATAAGACTAAATATAATAATGGTCATATTATTATTTTATTATTGTTCCCAGCTTAAAGGAAGAAGGTGTGAAATGTATTTCGTCAACAACAAAAAAGTGTGAAATATATCAAACACGCATCGTAGCTTTAATATAAAAACACGATTATTAATTTAATTTTGTTTATCAACTATACGTTATGGTTTGCATTACCAAACAATATCTAAATAAATATCATGTTAAATAGGTTGCTGGACACATGCAATTGACATTCCATTATTTTTTCATGCAAGTTATCCTTTGGGTCAACCCTTCTCGTTATGATTTGATTTTCATTCCCATATTAGGATATTCTTTCCCTTCCAACTCATGCTTTTAAGATGAGATTAAGACAACAAAATATATTTTATCATCCTAATTAATGTATTAAATAAATCATAGACAGCTGCATAATTATCATAATGTATATGTATATATTATTCGTTTGAAAAAACACGCTATTAGGTTTATAAATCATGCATGCATGGTGGTATATATGTTTAGTATATGATTAATTAATTTAAGAAATTGTAATTTTAAACTTTAAGAATGAATTAGGAACCAACTAAAGTTTTTTATATATGTTTAGAGTAATTAATCAAAGTTGTTTTATAGATAGAACGTGTAACACACTCAATACTTTCATGGAAAAAAGTGTCTAATATGGATCTCTCACAATAGTTCAAAAGTAAACTTTTATTGTTTTTAGTAAAAAAATGAATTTTATAATAATAATAATAATAATAATAATAATAATAATAAATATAATATAATATTTTATTAAAATTTACTAAAAATAACAAAGTCCACCTTTAGACTAAGACCATTTTAGGTTATGGTTGGAAAAAATTTAAATCTCACATTTAATAAACCTAATTAAGACTTAAAACACACATAATTTTATAAGTTAATTTTATAAAAATAAATTTAGTTCAATATAAAAATCTAATATAATATTATGAGTCTATCCAATAGTACGTGAGGGGGTTGTATTATGAAAAACTTGTCCAATAATCATTAATATCATCTTTATTAATAATAAATTTAAAAATATCAATAAAAACTAATAATTCCACAAATATAGCTGCATGCATGTTTCAGTTTATTTGTGCAATGCTGCTGTTTGAATGTTATGCTGAAGTCAACCTAAGACTACTTGGTTTTATACAGACAAATTAATGTCCAAAAATATAAGAATATGACTAGTTGGTTAGAATCTCCACAACTTTTACAAAATCGATTTATATAATGAAAATTATTTACCGTTTATAAATTTTATTAAATTTTCTCTAATTCAATAAGCGACTCTTAACAACCAAAAACAACAAATCTCATATATGATTGACTTATGGCTTTATATTTGGAACTAATTACACATCTTAAAATTATTGTTCCTATATATTTTACATGTAGAAATATGTTAATTAATTAGCCTAACCACTTGTATACGTAAGTGAATGTGGCTCATGATTGAGAAAACATGGATATACAATACAAGAGTAGAAAAAACATAAAATAATCTCCTACAACAGCAATTGCATGATAGAATAGTTGTAGAATATATTAAGTTTAGTAAAAGAAATTAAGTAGAAACTATCTACTATATCCACCTAGCTACTAGCAATCCCAATGAAAAGGGAA
>NC_021162.2:16663230-16687824 GCF_000331145.2 Cicer arietinum | reverse complement strand
GGAAAGAGTCTACACAATAAGAGAAAAAAGTTGATGTTATCCTCAATAAGTTATATCCTAAATATAAACCGTACAACTTTCTTTTGAAGAACTTTACCTTTAAATCTTGAAACTAATTGAAAGCTCATAATAGTCTTCAATGTGCATATATCAATATGCATGGTTCCCCATCAAAATTTGTCATCATTGTACTGCAAAATATCATAATGAAAGTAATAATAGATTAAATGTCAAGTGAGGCTTTAACACTACATCTCCCTCTAAAATCACAAGGTAATGAATATATGAGCCATAACTCTAATACATCCAACATTTCATCAATTCTTTGTTGATGTGTGACTAACTATTCGCTCTTGAATTCGAACAATATCTCCCTCAAGTGTAAGTCACTCATACACTAAACTTGATCCACATTAGGATCTTACACTCCCGTTTCCCCACCAAGTTGAACCATGACTCTCATACTATTTGTTGGAGAGTATGGAGAAGGACGAAAACAACAATGGACTAAATGTTTAAGATCTCTAAGAGACTTTGACACCATATAAAATTCTAAAATCTTAAGGCATTAGGCATATGAGACATATCTCTTATATATTTAACATTTTCTCCATTCTTAATTATTAAAGTCCTTTCAAAAACTATCAAAAAAGAAAGGGGGAAAGTGGAGTCTCTTTCCGATATCTTTTCCACGTTGAAACTTCAATGAAACTCTCGTTTTACTGGAAAACACACATGCATTTATCAACCTTATCTATTTTTTCCCAAAATCTAAACTAAGACATATACTCCAAATACACCTAACAAACTAAATCATACACATTCTTAAAATCAACATTTAAAAAGTAACATTTGTCTTTTATCTATTTCACGGGATCTTCTGTTTCATTGATTACAACAATTCCATCTAGAATCCATTCCGCAAACAATTTTGACATGATTTTCTATAGATATTCAATAAAAAAAAAAAATCAATATATATTTAGAGAGATCATAAGAGATTTCATCAAGTAATAGTTTCTTCAAGCTAGTTTTCCTCCACAAGACTTTGTTTTAAATGCCTCTTAACATTTTGGCTTCACTTTCTCAACTGCTTCCAACCATTCATCGTCCTTACATATCGCCACCAATTGGTCTTTCCTCCTTTTGCTTTTTAGGCTTGAATGCAAAAACCTTAAGTACATTTAGCTTCCCTAATATAGTTTTGTCTAGATTTTTTTGCTTAAGATGGATCTTCTTAATTATGAAGTTGATGCCATAACCTTTTTTTTTTTTTGGCAATCTATTTGCCACATCGACTACGCTATTTCCTGAATTTATTTAAGAATCAAGATCATTTAAGTCATTACACCATATAAGTCATTCTTTTAACAACTTCAATTTCTAATTAACGATAAATTTTTTAATATCTTTCTAAGTAAGAACATAAAAAACTTTACCGATCAACATAGCATGAAAATAAATTTTTCTAATTCGTGTAATTGATATATTTGATGTTTAAAAATATGTGTTTTGTGTGCTTGTGATTTTAAGTGATGTATGCGGGTTCAAGTATATCTTCAATAATTTAATTATTTTGACAAAAAAAATGAAAGTTTATAATATAAGAAGTACAAGGGTACTAGAATTCATATAGATGAAACACGTCTTGATAGAAAACAATAAGATATATGTTTAGAAAGCTACGTAAGAGTTTACAAAAAGAGAAACAATGTTTTTTTGCAATAATATAAATAAGAAAATATACAACCATGCTATATGTGATGAATAATTTATTCGTGAACCTTCACGAAACACTCGTTTTGTGTTTTAAGCAAAATTAAAATTATTTCACTCAAATATTTGATGAAAAGAAATGGTAGAGATAAGTGTAAAATAATCAGTTATAACCATTCGTGATGTAGTGGTGATGTAGGTTCTCGTGACATTGAGCATTACTAAAAAATATACAGTCTTTGAAATCATGAATACAAGAAAGCAAAAAGATGTTTTTCATGGTGGAAGGTGTGTATAACACTTTTTTTTTTGCCTTTTGCTTTTGTAATTTATAAGGAGTGCATTGACTTTAATTAATTAATATAATTAAAAACAATTGTTCAACTTGGATATATTTTTATATTGGCCTACTTAGTTGACAAGCACTACTCTTCTAATTCATACAAAAAAATTGCAAGATATATAATGTTAATTTTAACTCAAACATCACATTCTAGGGCTTTAAAAATCACACGTGGACATGTCATTCTCACCACTCAATACCTATCTGCATGCCTTCTCCTTCTCCCTCTTGTCATGCTTTCGATTGCTATATATCCACACAAAGCAAATGTATTATAATATGTAGGCCCTTCTCTCTCTCTAAAAGGCTCCATGGAATTGTCAAGTGCTGCACTTTCAAATAAATGGAACCAAAAGAAACAACCCCATCATACATAGGTAGCATCTTCCACCAACCACAGTACATATTGTACCAAGTCTCTAATAACAACAAAAATTCAATCTAATTTAAAGTACTATACGTGTGTGTATCAGCTAGTATATGTAAATAGGTGTATTATGCCTATATATGGGTTGAAAATTATATATATTCCTTTAAATAAAAGGTATGTTCAATAATAATAATAATAATAATATTATGTAAGATCTAACTCAATTAACTAGTGTAGATATTGTTAGATTAAATAGTATATTTTGGTTTTTAACATTCATATGTAAGTTTAATAATAATAATAATATTATGTAAGATCAAACTCAATTAACTAGTGTCGATATTCTTATATTAAATATTAAATAGCATGTTTCGGTTTTTGAAATAAAGACCTTGCTATATGCAAGTTTATTTACAATTTCATCTAAACCAAAAATAAAATAAAATAAAAATAATAATTAATAACAATAAAAATATTAATAAATGTAGATGGATTGAAGGAGAGAGAATAGAAAATTTTAATTAATAAAATGTGTTTGGTTTAGTTTTTAAAAAAGAAAATAAAGAAAACAAGCACAACTCATCCCAAAGTTCATTTCGAGATCCATCCATTTTTAGCGTACGACATCAATAAAAAAAAAAAAAACAAATTCAGAATATGAATTAAGTTGATTTTTTTGGTTTTTTTGGCATGACATTTAGAAGTTAAAACTATTAGCGATTGATGATGAAAAATGAAAAGGGCTATTATTTCATGTAGTAATGTTTGACGCTCGCATGCATTAGGGTTTGGGTGGCGTAACGTGATAGAGACGTGCATCATGACCATGAAAATTTAGTAATATAAAATCATGATTAGGTCCCTTCGAAGAAGAAATGAAAGAGGAATTAATACAAATTTCATGTATACTTTAGTATTCAAAATTATAATTTTTTCTACATTTCTTCTTAATTATATCCCATTCTTCGCCGTGCTTCATGGATCCACCATCGCATAATATAATATTTTGTAGGTTGTTTTTTCAAAAGAATATTTTGTACGTTTTTGTATTTTTCGTTCTTGTTGTGAACCTCATGATTTGCTTAATAAATATTTAATGAATTAATGAATGATAGTACCTATTATGATAGTAGTAGCATTACCGTATCATTTCTTTCATGGATACCTATAAATATAATAAATAGTATATTAATAAAAATAAATAAATAGTATCAGTTTTGTGTTACTTTTTCTAATCTAACTTTGCCCTTCATTTAATATTTGAAAATTTTCAGTTAAGACAACAAGAGGTAAAAATTAAAAAATAAAAATAAAACGCTATAACTTATATGTTAAATATTACTTTAAGTAATTTATAAAAAATCACTATAAATTTGAAAGAAAAAAAGAATTTATATATAAGAAAAAATTATGATTTTCAAAATTTATTTATTATTTAAATTACTTTTATACTCTTATTTAAGATATTTGTTTTTTTTTGATATTATTAATAATGATTTCATCTCTCATAAATTTTCAATAAGGATATATATATATATAGAGGAGTATATATAGTAGTAATAGTGTATTGAGCAGAGTATAGAGAATAGAAAAATGAAGTCCAAGTGATAATGATTATGGCTTAGGAAGAAAGTCTAAATGGGCCCCCATATAATGATTAAAGAGAGGGCAGTTTTTAAGATCGTGGGTTGGGTGGGCATTTCCACGATTGCCCGCTGACCCAAATATGCGTGCATGCTTAAACATTTAGGAATCTATGATATTACTTTTTCTCAAACATTCAAATCCATATATATACCAAAGTTGGAGATGTGAATCAATCTTATGCGTAAAGTATAAGTTACAAACATCTCATATACATGCATTTTTAGGTAGGTCCAATACGTAAGCTACTGACAAAGCATGACTTCATACTGATTTCATCCATATACTTTACCTATATTTTATTAGACAGATAAATTAAATTTAGATAACTAATTTATTTTTACCAAATTATTTTCAACTCTTTGTAACTTTCATTTTATGAAGGAGGTTTAATCACTAACTACTAAAATTTGTTTATGAAAAAACTATTGATTACACAAATGAAAAAATATTTCTTTGTCAAGTTAATTGATTAAGAAACACAAGAACTAGATCATTTAATTTCATGAAGATATATAATGTGTATATGAATTCAATAGTGTAGAATATTTACTTGGAAGTGAACTAAAGCGAGCCGTCACGTAAAGAAAGATTTAGATATTAGGATGTGATTACGAGAAAAGTAAACATAATGATTTTGAAAGCATATAATAGATTAAAATAGTGCATATAAAAAAATATAGTATATCAAAATGAAATTGGAAAAAATAGAATTAATGACGAAGAATGTATATCATTTCTTATAATCATTTCTTAAAATATAGTATATCATTTCTTATAATCACTTTTTCTTTTAACTATATCAATCATTTCTTATAATCACGTACTTGATATAATCATATAAATGTAAAAGCTATCATACATAGTATTACATAATAATGAGTTTAATCATGGCTAATTAATAATTATTATGTGAACTTCAATAGTTTGTTGTAGTGGTATCGGTATTAGACCCGCATGTTTGATTTTTGTTGATGTCGTCAGAAATAGACAAATGTGTCCCTTTGTAAATGTTAAGTGAAGTCGAAGGTCTTTTCTATTTTAAATTGCGACATCATTATTTTACATTTAGTAAAAAATAATAATTATAATGTGAATGGATATATTTCAATTAGTATCTTATATTATATTTCTATTGTGACTTTTTTTCTTCTTTTTTGATTCAATCAATTGTCATTTTTTTTTTTGTTTCTTTTTTATTCATGTTACAAAATGATGATGATTGTGATGATGAAGAATAGAATAAATATGCAATGAATGAATTACTATTGCAGATAGAGATAACATGCAAAGGACAACAACTTTTACCTTTCTTGACGTTGCAGCATGTGAGAGATAACATTTGGACACCAAGGGACACTACAAGATCTTTGCTTTCAGATTCCTCAACAACAGATCATGTAATGGTGCTTCATTATGGTAGAAGCACTTCTTAAAAATTAACCAGTGAAAAAGCCCTCAAGTAACTTAAATTAATCACTCTGGTTCATTTTTATTCTTGTGAACTTATCTAAACCATATCGACATAGTGTGACATAGTTGACAAATAACTGAGTCTCTTAAATATGTGGTTATAAGTTCGATTTATGATCGATATATAAAGAAGAACATCAATTGAGAGACGTTAACACCTTCAATGGATTTCTATATCTTGAATGAATAGTCACTGACGACTGGCCAGAGGATACCTTGGACAACGAAAAGATCGTATCCAAATTTATTTTTCCTTTTTTTATTTTTTTTTATTTTAATGAGTTTTGATCACTATTTATTTTAATTTATTTGACATGGCATATCATGAGAATTACACTGCCCTAAATCGGTGTTTATTCCATTGCTGTTTTGGGTGGGGGCATTGTCCAAAATTGTATTCTCATGTTTGGTGAGGTGAGTGAGGAATTGCCATCAATTGTGTATTACCAAGCACAAAACTCTATCTAATTTTATATACTAACCCATTTTCTCCTTTTTAATTTATTGTTATTCTAATTTATAGTTTTTTCTCACCCAACTTGCATAGAAATATTTTGTAATGTCATGTCCTTATTATTTTATTGCTAAATATGTTTAGTCTCTATAAATATTATCTTTTGTTTGAATCTCTTTTAAAAATTTCTTTAAACAATGATCTATTAAATGTTTTGTAACTTTTAAGTTAATTCATATGTATCATTTTAATTTTTGAATTATTATTTTTAGATATGTTTAGAACATTATAAGAATCTTTCTTACAAAAATTAAGAATTTTTTAACAAAAGATAACTTAAATATGAATTATTAAGCACTAAAAACTTAACAAAATTATATTTAATTCATCCTTAGTTAAAAAATAATAAATTTTTATGAGAGAGATTCTTATAATATTTAAATATGCATAAAAAAAATCATTGAAAAAATCGTGCAATATACATGAAAAAAATTCAAAAGCAAAGACTAAAACTATTGAAGGAAAATCTATGAGGGATTTTATTTATTTTGAAAAAATTTCAGAGAATAACATAGAATATAGTATATGTATAAGGATAAAAAATTATTTAACCCTTTATTTTAAATGATGAAATGAATATGTTAAAAAAATTAATTGCAAATGAAATACAAATTGTGCTTAAAACCAAATATTGTCGAAGTAAAAAAAAGAATTATACTAACACAACAATCTCGAATTTGTTAATAAAATTATACACGTTATTTCACATTCATTAGTGCTTGTATGATTTATTTTCTTCGGATAATTTTTCTACATTGTTAATGGCTCTAAATTGTCTACACTCAAAAAGGTTCTTAATTCCATGATAACATTGTGGACTAACCCAATTTGTTTGTGGGCTTTGCACACTCTTTGTCTCTACAACTCTAAAAAGGCATATTTTCCCCTTAAGTTTTCCGGCTCTGAATTTTTTTTGGATTTTGGAAAGAAAAAAAAGAGTAAAATGCGTGATGTGTAAAACATAGAAATAAGAGTATAAATGTGGATATTTCATATAATTTTCTTAGAAAAGAAGGCCTAAAATATATGCAAGCCCACAATAACAATTAAGGCCCTTTTTATTTTTTTAAATTACTCATAAACAGATCGAGGCCCAAAAGGGGTCTTTTTTCTTTTCTTTTTTGTCGAATTCATAACTTGGACAAATACACAAAGGTGAGATTCAAAAAATAGGAGAATTGGATTTCTTACCTCACATTTTACCTGTTTTTGTAAGAATATCAAAAAAATACCTTAGTAGAAAACACAAATTTTAAATAAAATTAATTAATTTTATCTTATACCTATATTTTTTTTAATATATTGAAAATTATGCAAAAAGTTTCTCAATTTCTTTTTTGCATCAAAATTTTCTGATGTGTAATTTCTTTTTAATATACCAGAATTTGTATTGGATTTTTTAAAAACAAAATTTGATGTTTAAAATTTTGTATTTGTGTGGGTTCAAAGTATGGTATGAAATACAATTCTTTTTTCTAAATTAGATGTAATTTTTTGTTAATATCCACACCAAGAGACTAGATTAATTATGTTTGATTTTTAAGTTTTGAAAGGCAACTATTATTATTGTATCGATTATCTAGGTTTTAATAAAATAATAATAATAAATAGTTTTTTAAAAAAATTACGATATGGTTACAAAGTATGTTAACAAAATTTCTTTTGGAATGGAAATTTCTGTTTTTTGAAAACTAAAAAATTATTTTAAAAGGGAATTCAACATGCCAATTTCCATCTCACCCCTATAGTATTACAAAAATCTCATTTTACCACTATATTCACTTTTAACTATTTTTATGCATCTGAAACAAAAAATACGTTATAGGAAATTAAAATTTGAGTTTTCTAAAATGTATGAGTTTTCCAAAATAAAATAAAATAAAATAAATTGAAATTTAAGTTTTTCAAAATTTCCTAAAGTTTCTAAAATCTCAAATTTGAATTTTCTAAATATTTTTAAAAAATTTGAGTTTTTTCCGAAAAAATTACATTTATTAAAACTGAAGTATTAGTTTTTTAAAGTTAGAAAAATAGAAAAATAAAAACAGTTAAAAAAATATAAAATCATGTATTTTTTTTTTAAATTTTGGAAGTAGGAGGAATAGGTGTTAAGTATAAAACAAAAATCAAATATGATAAATTTTACGGTATAATCAAAAATATAATGTGTATCGGTATTATAAACTTTTTAATTAATGATTTTATTTAGTTTGTCCATATATATTATTATAATATCTATTAAAATTAATTAAATTAAGAATTTTAGTATATAAATAACATGTCATTTAATTATTGATGATTTTATTTTGATAGTACTTAAATAAGTTGATTTTTCAATTTACAAGTCTGCCATCAAATATGATGAATATTTGGTTTGTGGAATATGGGAAACAATTCATTTTTAGATATGTGGCAAATTGTGAATCTTTGGTGGATCAAATAAAATAAATTCTGTATAATTTAAATTTTGTATTTTACGATTTGTTAAATAATTTTTAGTTCCTATGAAATTTTATTATTTTATTTTTAGTCTCTGATTTTAAATCAATTAGTGTATTTTTTTAGAATTTTTAAATGATTGTTTGCTGTAATGTTTAGGATTTTATAAGAGTTTTTTTTTTTTTTTTTTTAAATAGTATAGTTTTTTAACAAGTGACAAATTAAATATAAATTTTTAAGTATAAAAAATTTTAAAAAAATCTTATTTAATTCATTTTTTGTTAACAAAATTCTAAATTTTGTTAAGAAAGTTGTTAAATATGTCCTTAGCATTAATGTTAAAAATTATTTAAAGATTAGAAAGATTCACAATAGTTTATTTGAAATCAAAAATAAAAAAATTTAAGAAATTAAAAATTGACGAACACACTAGAGGGCACACAAAGAACAAATGGTAGTTTATTTCAACTTCCATGCAACTTGTTACACATTGTTGATCTTCAAAAGAAATTATTTATCGGCATAACAAATTATCCTTTGTAGGCAATCTATTTTGAAATAACCTCCACACAAATAATGATACTTTTGACTAGGCAAAAAAAAAAATCACATTAAGTCTTGAAGTGGAGGTGCGGTGACACAAATAACAAACTCCTCCCGTATCACAAAATACATCTCCTTAACCGAATCCTCCTTGCACATCATTCCACGACCACTTATCTGCTACATTATCCAACAAATGAATATTAGCCAATAGAATCTTACATTGCTTCACCAATTTCTCCTCCCACACAAACAAGTGCCTTTGCCATCTCCATCCTTGAACACTCTCCAATCGCAACATCTCTAACATAACCTCTACACTTTCCTTTTGTTGCAAAGACAAATGAAATAACCTACTAAATTTCTCACACAAAACCTCACCAACCAATCATGGATCCTTCCAAAACAAAATATTACTCCCTTTCCCAATAATATTAAACAATTATTTACAAATCATTCATCTTCAATACCAACTCTTTTCGCAAAAATATCCTTCCACCACACAGACCCCCTCGAACTACCCCCTCTAAATCCCCAATTTCTACTTTATATTTATCGATCAACACCTTAATCCAAAGACATTGTTTTAACCTTCAACGCCATTTACTCAATAGAACTTTATTAAAAAAATTTAAATCTTGAACTCCTAATCCACCCCTTTAGTACGTGGGTTGCTTCAATATTTTTAAAATTCTTACTTACATGATCCAAAAACAAAACTCTTACTTATGTAGTTCAGCTGCCTCCCTTACAATTATAAGTGTCCTTCATTACCAAATTTAAAACTTATGTAGTGGTTGTGGACCCAAAAAATCATGTAATGACTTAAGTCTATATAAAGCTTTGAGCTAGCCATGTATTTATTAAAGAAGTAGATCGAAGAGCATCCTTTTTATATAATGTAGCCATAAGATGATATATTGTTTTTTTCAGTGTAGAAATCTCCGATTTCAATTGTGATGACTCTTCGGGTTCAAATATATACATTTTCAATTTGTATTCTTTAACTTTTTTCACATACTTTTTTTGACTCAATTTTTTTAACTTACTTATACACTTAATTTTAAGTTATTTTGAATGAAATACTCACTCTTTTTTATGACTTCAAAGACCTTTTAAGTCTTATAAAAGAATCTTTGAGAGTTGCACAATCGGTCGAATGATACCTAGATTTTGATATTGTTATCTTGTAATTCAAATATAAAGTTTGTTAAGTTAGAGATAGTTATTGATCCTCAACAATTGCCCAACAAAAAGGCTTCAAGGAATTAATATAGTACTTGAAAATAGTGGAATTTGAGAACTTTTGGTGCAATTTGTTACAATCAAGTGCTCAGAGAAGAACAAAGTTGCAAGACAAAAGTAGAAAAATGATCTTGAAAGGTTATCACTAAATTGGTGCATATAAATTGTATGGCCCTGTCAAAGAAAAGGCAGTGATTGATGAGAATGAGAAATGGAATCAAAGAAGTTCAATTGACTCAACAATTCTAGATGACTGGCAAGGCAGTTAAGGCAACAGTGATACTCAACAGGAAACACAAAACAACCAGCCCACTAGACCATATCTATAAGGAAGACATTCTTCAACTTGGTGTTCATATATCTCAATTTCATAACCACACAAAAATACAGTTCATATATCTCAATAATAAATTATCAATTAAATCTAAAGGTGACATTTGAATAATAACACAACTAGTAATAATTTCTCATTAACTTTGAAGTCTAAATACTAATATTTACTTAGGACATTTTGCGAACACTTTATATGTACATTAAGAATACTAATACTCTAACTATAATGGTTCTTCTCACTAATTAACATAGTGCATAGAAATTAAAATAAACGACCAATATCTCAAATTATATGAACAGTCAATGTAAATAATCATACACTACTAGAAAATTGCATTTTAGCTGCCATTTTTAGCGTCGGCCCCCGACTCCGACGCTAAGTAGCGCCAGTGTAGCGTCGGTTTAGCCGGCGCTAAGACAATAAATATTGTTTTCCAATAAAATTGATAATTAGTGTCGGAGTAGCCGACGCTAATTAAAATAATTCAGACGGTAATTTATTCATTTAATTTTTTATTTTTATTTTAATATGTAGCGTCAGACTGGTCGACGCTTGGTTATTTTTAAATTTTTTAAAATTATTTGTAAAATCAGATTGAGCCATCAGAAAATTAATAACATACAACGTACCCTACGTTTTGAACCCTTCTCCTACGTTTTGAACCTTTCTCTCACAGTTTCTCATCGTTGAACCCTATATTTAGAACCCAACACTGATTCTCATTCCTTTCAATGTTGTGAGTATCGCTGCCAAACCTATGACCCTCTCGAACCTGTCACCGTCACTCTCAGAGTCGTCACCGTCCCCCTCTTGAACCTGTAACCCTCTCGAACTTGTCACCGTCACTCTCAGAGTCGCCGTTCAGTGTCGTCGTCGCGCTATCATCTGTGGTCGATTCTCAATGTAAGTGTAGTTGTTCACTCTCAATGTAGCCGTTCACGTTTTTTCCCAAGATTAGAATTTCTGTTTGACGTTTTCTCTTTTTTGTTTTCAATTTCAAACAGTGGATATAGATTTATGGTTTCTTGTAAGTTCTGCTTTCTGATTTTTAGTGATGATGTGGATGAAACTAATTTTTAAAACAAATAATATTGAGGATGATAGTTTGGGTTAGGGTTCTTTGATGGTGATATGCTATTTTTTTGTTTGTTTAAGTTTTGATGAAATGTGATGTTGGATTTGTTGATGATGGTGGTGGTTCTGGTGATGAGCAATTGTGTTTATGGCCATTTTCTCTATTTGATTTTCAATGGGGTTAGGAGAACATTAAATGAAGGATATTTTCAAAATGATAACATCAAAAATAATAAAATTAGTTAAGATTTTTGCTCATATTTGACTCTGCAGGAAATACAATTTAAACTTATGCTATAAATTAATGTATTTCCTTCATCAAGATTTTGATTAATTTTTCTGTTAGGATGATTGTGTCTCCGCCAAAGCATAAAATGTGGCCTCATAAATCGGATGACTGTGGTAATTATTTTATTATATGTTCTATAAAATTGTACTTTCAGGTATCAGATGTTTAGTTTGTAAAGAGGACACTTATTTGTTCTTGCAGGGTGACATTCAGGACAAAGCTATTGCACTTCAAGCCGTTAGAGTAAAAGATGTGAGTAGTTTTTCCATACTTCATTCCTCCTGAGATCTTGACTTATGCATTTTTCTATAATTGCAAATTTCTTGCAGTTTGTTTTTACTATGATTTATTGATGTATTCAAATTTCAAGGAATTAATAGGACATATGAGGAACTTACCTTCAATTGACAGATGAAATTTTCTTGATGTAAAGGCTTCAATAGAAATGTAAAGGAAATCAGATTGATGAGTTCAATTACTATTTAACGAGTCTTAAGAGTGTTTATGTTGAGAATGAAAAGGAAATGCTATGACTGATATATTTTTAATTGAGAGTATTAGAAATAGAAAGAAGTTAAGAGTGTGTTTCTGTCTGATTTAGTTAGTGTGATCACTGGTGGTAGAGGGAAAACACTATATTCTTTCTGTAGTTAAATTTTTTTCATTGATCATCCTTGGTTGAAATCTGTGGAGGACTAGAAATGGTATTCAGGAAACTCTTGTTCATGATATAAACTGTTTTGAATAAGTTAATTTGGAATTTGATTGATAGTCTTAATTAGTTTGTAAACTGAATTTATTGGTATGTTTCTCATTTCATTTCCAAATAATTTAATGTCTTAATTTAAACTTGAAATTTAAAATATATTTTCCAGTATTTGTTAATGGTTATCTAATTCAAATGTCCATATTCCTATTTGCATCATGTGTAGTGACATTTAACAATTATTCAAATCTGCCACTCGTTTATTCTGTTAATATTTTCAAGGTTATTTACACGTACCAATACAATAAAAAAATTATTACTTTTGATGAAATATACCTTTTTTCCTTTAATACTTCAACTATTTATTATCTCATTCCACGTTGCAATAAATAGTTAAGGGTATTATGGACACCAATAGTTAATGTTGCGTCGAACGTTGAGACAATAAATAAATAGAAACAAAATAATTCTACAAAAATGACAATTAAAAAGGAATGAAGGGAGTATTATGGTTATCATATTTGAACCTACTGATTTTTGTGATTATTGAAATTGATTATGAACTCTTGATTACTCTTTTCTGTTGATCCTTAACTTGCTATTAGGGGTGGGAATAGGCTAGGCCAGGCCAGACTTTGAAAGGCCTGAGCCTGGCCTACGATTTATTTTTTAGGCCTAAGCCTAGCCTACGACCTATCATAGGCTTTTTTTTTGGCCTGACCTGACCTTTTTAAAAGTCCGGCCTAGCCTGGAAGCATATTTAAAATAATTTTTAGAAAATATGAAACAAACATCTTTAAACCCTATAAAATAATTTTTTATGTCAAATAATAAATTTTTTTTTTGAAACAAACACACTCATTATTACCTCTTAAACAAATATGGAAGACTACTGAGTGATTGACTAATTGAACAACTACCAAATATGAAATGACTACCAAATATGGAATGTTACCGAATATGGAACAACTACTGAATATGGAATGCTTACTGAGTAATTGCTTAATTGATATAATTTAAAATAGGAAATAATATTATTAATATAATAATATTAATAAATAATAAAATATATATAGGTCGGCCTGTCAGGCCTAATAGGCTTTTTTATAAGCATGAGCCTGACCTATTTAAATAAATAGGCTTTAAAAATGGCATGAACCTAGCCTTTTTATTAAATAGGCCAGGCCAGGCCATAAGTAGGCCAAGCCATAGGCCCCTGACGGACGGCCTAGACTATTCCCATCCCTACTTGCTATCACGCTCCGAGAATGTGTAGAGAAATTGTAGCTTTTGAAAACCCCTGAAGAACGACAACGTAGATTGGAGGAAATTCCAAAAATACATGTGGATCCAAAGATGGATCCAAGTTATGAGTTTCATGAAGGAGATGAAATGGAGGATAAAAGACAAGGTAGTAATAATACAGTTTATAATTTTATTTTAAACTCATATATAGTTTGGTATCTTCATTTTCTTATAATTTGTAATAATTTCATTTCTATGCCTGCAGAAAACTTCATGAGACCAAGAGGGTCTACTGTGTTTGGAAGGAGGGGGTAGAGAAACTGTTTCGCCAAGAAGTGGTTCCATTTCAAGTGATTCTTGGAGTGGAGCAAAGAATTATTCTCATGTGAATCAGGAACTCAACAGAAATTTCTCTAATAAGAGATTTTCAGTCAAATGTGATGATATCTCTAATGATAGTGAGATTTTAAATGGTGCTCAATTGCACCAGGGAAAAGATAGGGAATCACATCTATCTAATAGTTGGGAGAGGCAAAAGCTAATGTCTTCAAGCTTGGAGAGTGGTGCTAAAAATATCCAGCCATTGGTAACATCTGAGTCTTTTTCTACCGTTGTGTTAGAAGCTGATGCAGTCCCAAATGTGAAAGCTAACGAAACTGAAAAGGGTTGACTTTTATTCTAACTTTAGCGTCGGTCCACCGATGTCCCGAGTCGATTGGCGGACCGACACAAACCGTTCCACATCCGACCGAGACACATCACCGGCCTCTATTCGCTTCCCTCCCGACAATTTCAAGCACTCTTTGACTCTCTTTTCAAAGTCCTTTTCATCTTTCCCTCGCGGTACTTGTTCAGTATCGGTCTCTCGCCAATATTTAGCCTTCGACGAAATTTACCGCCCGATTGGGGCTGCATTCCCAAACAACCCGATTCGCCGACAGCGCCTCGTGGTGCGACAGGGTACGAGCAAATTGGAGCTCTCACCCTCTTCGGCGCCCCCTTCCAGGGGACTTGGGCCCGGTTCGCCGCTAAGGACGCTTCTCCAGACTATAATTCGAACGCCGAAGGCGACCGATTCTTATAGTGAGCTTACCTCGGTTCCCTCGCCGTTACTAAGGGAATCCTTGTTAGTTTCTTTTCCTCCGCTTATTGATATGCTTAAATTCTGCGGGTATCCCCTCCTGACTTGAGGTCTCATCACGAGCGTTTGGAAGCGCAAATGGGTACAAGAGGCTAAAATTCAATAGGGCAGCGCATGATTGGTCACGTGCAACACACAACCACCATCTATCATGGCACACCCTACCATGTTCTCAATTTTCAACCAACCATGAGACAGAGAAGCTCACGGGAAGTCACCATTCACCCAACACAACACCTACGAGTAGGAAATCGGCAATGGGCTTCGATATGTGACACCCAGGCAGACGTGCCCTCAACCTAATGGCATCGAGCGCAACTTGCGTTGAAAGACTCGATGGTTCACGGGATTCTGCAATTCACACCAAGTATCACATTTTGCTACGTTCTTCAACGATGTAAGAGCCTAGATATCTGTTGCCGAGAGTCGTTCTATATTTCATGTGTCAAAACACAACCCGCACGAAAACCGTCTCCGGTTCCATGTAGGTGCGCACATAACAAAGTTTTAATTCCATGACGCATTCAACGTCGGGGTTTGAGTTTTAGCGCAGAGGAGAACGCACTTGGGTGTCCCCCTCCGAACCGGAGTTAGGCCGAGTTGTGTGTTCAAACTGATTTACGTGTTGGACTACATGTAAGGCATCAACAATGATCCTTCTACAGGTTCACCTACGGAAACCTTGTTACGACTTTTCCTTCCTCTAAATGATAAGGTTCAGTGGACTTATCACAACGTCGCGGGCAGTGAACGCCCACGTCGCTGCAATTCGAACACTTCACTGAACCATTCCATCGGTAGGAGCGACGGGCGGTGTGTACAAAGGGCACAGACGTAGTCAACGCGAGCTGATGACTCGTGCTTACTAGGAATTCCTCGTTTAAGACCAACAATTGCAATGATCAATCCCCATCACGATGAAATTTCAAACTAAGGGAATCACAAACCTGTTATTGCCTCAAACTTCTATGGCCTAAGCGGCCATAGTCCCTCTAAGAAGCTGGCCTTGGAGGGTTACCTCCACATAGCTATTTAGCAGGGTAAGGTCTCGTTCGTTAACGGAATTAACCAGACAAATCGCTCCACCAAATAAGAATGACCATGCACCACCACCCATAGAATCAAGATAGAGCTCTCAGTCTGTCAATCCTTACTATGTATGGACCTGGTAAGTTTCCCTGTGTTGAGTCAAATTAAGCCGCAGGCTCCACTCCTCATGGTGCCCTTCCGTCAATTCCTTGGGCTCCACTCCTCGTGGTGCCCTTCCGTCAATTATAAGGGGCACATTTTCGAGTTGAGATACCTAGGGACGTTTTCAATAATTAAAAAACAATTCCCACAAAAAATTGGAATTTTCTGACAAGGGATTATTTAATTATAATTTTTTAAAGTGCAGAAAATATTAAAATTATTATTAAAAAATTAAAAATTTAATTTTGAGAAAAATTTATTATGCGGCTTGCATCATAAAACACATAACATGGACATCAAAATTTTCATTGAAAACAAAATTTGGATTGCGTTACTAAGTGACTAGTGATTGGTGACTGAGTACAGGCCAACAAGCCAGCTTGCTTGCCTGGTGACTACGTACTGGACTGGTGATTGAGTGCTGGCCAACCAGCCAACCTGGTGACTAGGTGACTGAGTGCTGACCAGCCAGCCAGACTGGTGACTAGGTGACTGAGTGCTGGCCAGCCAGCCTGGTGACTGGTGACTAGGTGACTGAGTGTTGGCCAACCTGCTTGCCTGGTGACTGGTGACTGAGTGCTGGCAAGCCAACCAGCCAGCCTGGTGACTGGTGATTGAGTGCTGGCCAACCAGCCAACCTGCTTGCATGGTGACTAGGTGCTGGCCTGGTGACTAAGGACATGCTAGCCAACCTGGTGACTAGGTGACTGAGTGCTGGCCAACCAACTAGCCAACCTACCTCATGACTAGGTGACTGAGTGCTGGCTAGCCAGCTTGCCTAGTGACTAGGTGACTGAGTGCTAGCCTTGTGACTGACTGGCCTTTGTTACTAGGTACGTGCATCATCTAGCAAGCCTAAACACACGCCATGTCCACGTCTTAGTCGTAGTTGTAGTCGTCGCACGCACGTCTTGATTTACCCACATCCGATTAAAAATATTGATTTCTTTGCTACGCCCCTCAACTAGCAAGCAAACACGTGCGCGCGCCACGTCCACGTCTTAATTGTAGTCTTAGTCATCGCGCGCACGTGTTGATTTACCCACATCTGATTGAAAAAATTCATTCCGTTGCTACACCCCTCAACTAGCAAGCCAACACACGCGCGCGCTCCATGTTCACGTCATAGTCGTAGTCGTAGTTGTCGCACGCGCGGCTTGAGTTACCCACATCCGATTGAAAAAATTGATTCAGTTGCTACACCCTTCAACTAGCAAGCCATCACACGCGCGCGCCACATCCACATCTTAGTTGTAGTCATAGTCGTCGCCCGCGCGTCTTGATTTACCCACATCCTCCCCAAAATTTGGATTTCGTTGCTCCACCCCACAACTAGCAAGCCAACATGCGCTCGGGCCCCCGTCCACGCCTACGTCGTAGTCGTGATCTTAGTGCTCGCGTGCGTGATGATTTTTCACATTCGAGCCAAATTTTTGATTTTGCTACACCGTCCGTCAATTCACAAGACAACAGTTGCCTTATGATACCCACATCCTTCCAATTATTTTTTGTCGTGACGCTAGCCTAAAATCAGGCCCTCGCCAGGAGCACACATACTGTCCCCTATATATGTCTGAAGTGTTTTTTTTTTCTTTCTTTCCAGTTTTGTAGAAAGAGAGCCATTTTTTCGCTATAGGAGGAAAACCACTTTTAAGGGACCTAGACTCCGAATTTTTTCATGAAATTTTGCATGAATGTTTATCAAAACAATAATAATATCCACAAAAAAAAATTGGAATTTTTTGACAAACAGTGATTTTTTTAAAATTTTTTTTAAAAATTTTATAAATGGCACATTTTCGAGTTGAGGTACCTAGACTTGGAATTTTTCCATGATGTTTTATAGGGATGTTGTCAATAAATAAATAACACTTCCCACCAAAAATTATAATTTTCTAACTTGGGATGATTTAATTATGAATTTTTTAAGGGCATAAAATATGAAAAATATTAAAATAATTAAAAAAAAATCAATTTTGAGCATAATTTATTTTGTGACTTGCATCATAAAACACATAACATGGACATCAAAATTTTCTTTGAAAACAAAATTTGGATTTTGTTACTAAGTGACTGGGGACTGGTGACTGAGTACTGACCAGCCAACCAGCTTGCTTGCCTGATGACTAGGGACTGGGGACTGTGACTGGGTGCTGGCCAGCCAGCCAGCCTGCTTGCCTGGTGACTAGTGATTGGGTGTTGGCCAGCCAGCAAGCCTGCTTAGCCAGCCATCCTGCTTGCCTGGTGACTGGTGAATGAGTGCCAGCCAGCTAACCTGCTTACCTATGAGCCTGTTGGGAGCCTTCCCTAGTCACGAACAGTCGCTGACGGTGAATAAGTCTAAGTCATGCATAGTGACAGACACACAGTTCGGTTCAAGTGACCCATGACCCTTCCCTAATCACGGGCGTTGAATAAGTCTTAGCCAGACAATGTCCATGACTACTAAGGCTTACATGGCCTTGATTTGTTCGTGTGTTTCCACCGCAAGTGTGTATCATCAGTACGATTATTCTCAGAAGTCGCCTGTGCATGACCTAGTTTGCGCATAGGTCTAAGTATTGGCCGAGGCGTCCTCCTATTGATTGATCGACTTCAGGACGAATTGCCATAGGACGGCACGCGTCCAATCCCTCGAGGGAGGGCATAACCCTGGCCCTGTTTTGGTATTTCCTAAACCCTTAATGGAACATGTACATGAAGGCTACTCGTGGGTGGGGAGGGACGAATTGAAGCGACTAGGGCTGAATCTCAGTGGATCGTGGCAGCATGGCCACCTTGCCACTTAAAATACGTCGTCGCGTATTTAAGCCGTATGCAAAAGATTCTACCCGCCTCTCAATAAGAGTTGCATTTCAAGGTGTCCCGCAAGGCTCATCCGCCTTACGAGGTCCACCAACGACACGCGCCTCTAGGGGCCAAGGCCCCATACGGCTGGTCAACAAGCTAACGACGGGCACACGCATCGCTTCAAGCCCGAATTCTGACTTAGAGGCGTTCAATCATAATCCAACGCATCACGTGCCTCTGGGGGGCCAAGGCCCCCTCCTGCTGGTCGGCAAGCGAACGACGGGCACACGCATCGCTTCTAGCCCGGATTCTGACTTAGAGGCGTTCAGTCATAATCCAACGCACGGTAGCTTCGCGCCACTGGCTTTTCAACCAAGCGCGATGACCAATTGTGCGAATCAATGGTTCCTCTCGTACAAGGTTGAATTACTATTGCGACACTGTCATCAGTAGGGTAAAACTAATTTGTCTCACGACGGTCTAAACCCAACTCACGTCGTAGTCGTGGTCGTAGTGCTCGCGAGCGTGATGGTTTTCCACATTCGAGCCATATTTTTGATTTTGCTACATAGTCTGTCAATTCACAAGCCAACAGTTGCCTTATCATACCCACATTCTTCCAATTTTTTTTTTGTCCTGGCACTGGCCTAAAATCTGGTCCTTCTCAGGAGCACACATACCGTCCCCTATATATGTTTGAAGTGTTTTTCTTCCAGTTTTGTAGAAAGAGAGCCCTTTTTCGCTAAAGGAGGAAAACCACTTTTGAGGAACCTAGACTTCGAATATTTTCATGAAAGTTTGCACGAATGTTTATCAACACAATACTAATATCCACAAAACAAATTGGAAATTTTTGACTAACGGTGATTTTTTTAAAAAAATTATAAGGGGCACATTTTCGAGTTGAGGTACCTAGACTTGGAATGTTTCCATGATTTTTTACAGGGACATTGTCAATAAATAAATAACACTTCCCACAAAAAATTAGGATTTTATTACTTGGGATGATTTAATTATGAATCTTTTAAGGGAAGAAAATATGAAAAATATGATTAAAAAATATTAATAAAATTAAAAGAAAATCAATTTTGAGCATAATTTAATATGAGACTTGCATCATAAAACACATAACATGGACATCAAAAATTTCTTTGAAAACAAAATTTGAATTTTGTTACTAAGTGATTATGTGACAGGGGACTGGTGACTGAGTACTGGCCAGCCAGCCAGCTTGCTTGCCTAGTGACTAAGGACTAGGGACTGGGTGTTGGCCAGCCAGCCAGCTAGCCTGCTTGCTTGGTGACTAGAGACTGGTGAATGGTGACTGGGTGTTGGCCAGCCAGCCAGCCAGCCTGCTTGCCTGGTGACTAGGTGCTGGCCAGATAGCCTGCTTGCCTAGTGACTGGTGACTGAGTGCTAGCCAGCCATCCAACCACCCAGCCAGCCAGCCTGCCTACGAGTCTGCTTGCCTGGTGACTAGGGACTAGTGACTGGGTGCTGGCCTGCCAGCAAGCCTGCTTGCTTGGTGACAAGGTGCTGGCCAGCAAGCCAGCCAGCCTGCTTGCCTGGTGATTGGTGATTGGGTGTTGGTCAACCAGCCTGCTTACCTCGTGACTGGTGGTTGAGTGCCAGCCAGCCAACCTTCTTGCCTACGAGCCTACTGGAACCATCCCTAGTCACGGACAGTCGCTGACTGACACACACTAAGTCATGCACCGTGACTGACACACACTTCGGTTCAAGTGACCCACGAGCCTTCCCTAGTCACGGGCGTTGAATAAGTCTTAGCCAAACAATGTGCATGACTACTAAGGCTTACGTGGCCTTGATTTGTTTGAGTGTTTCCACCGCAAATGGGTATCATCAGTACAGTTATTCTCATAAGTCTCATGTGCATGACCTAGTTAGCGCATAAGTCTAAGTATTGGCCGAGGCGTCCTCCGGGACGAATTGCCATAGGACGACACGCGTCCAATCCTTTGAGGGAGGGCATATCCTTGGGCCTATTTTGGTATTTCCTAAACCCTTAATGGAACATGTACGGAAGGCTACTCGTGGGTGGGGAGGGACGAATCGAAGCGACTAGGGCTGAATCTTAGTGGATCGTGGCAACAAGGCCACTCTACCACTTACAATACCATGTCGCGTATTTAAGTCATCTGCAAAATATTCTACCTGTCGCTCAATAAGAATTGCATTTCAAGGTGTCTTGTAAGGCTCATATGCCTTACGAGGTCCACCAACGACACGGTAGCTACGCGCCACTGACACGGTAGAGGCGTTCAGTCATAATCCAACGCACGGTAGCTTCGCGCCACTGGCTTTTCAATCAAGCGGAATGACCAATTGTGCGAATCAACGGTTCCTCTCATACTAGGTTGAATTACTATTGCGACACTCTCATCAGTAGGGTAAAACTAACATGTCTCACGACGGTCTAAACTCAGCTCACGTTCCCTATTGGTGGATGAACAATCCAACACTTGGTGAATTCCGCTTCACAATGATAGGAAGAGCCGACATCGAAGGATCAAAAAGCAACGCCGCTATGAACACTTGGCTGCCACAAGCCAGTTATCCCTGTGGTAGCTTTTCTGACACCTCTAGCTTCAAATTCTGAAGGACTAAAGGATCGATATGTGATGACTCTTCATGATATGCATATTTTCCCACTGTTTTAGTCTTATTTATCCTCAATCATCAGTTAAATTAAGGATTTATTTGATACATTTTTTTGATTTTTGTTCTTTGAGTTAATAAAACGTTTTTTGTTTTTATTTCGTTGATTAAGTAGGAATTTGTCGTAATTTTACATTGCGTTTTGTTTTAGTGCAGTGCTGAATTTTGGTGAAAAATCAACATGATATATGTGGAGTATTTCAGCCATATCTGGAGTTCTAGATGTCCAATTAGTGTCACTCCAAGTGCTAATTAAAGCTAAGATTCATATCTACAACTTTCAAGAAGACACCGGGACCACATTCAGACGCAAACGATGAGCAAAATGCAAAATACATCAGACAGCAGATGCTGTGCGCCTGGAGCGCGCCTTGCGCGCCTGGAGCGCATTTCTCGTGTTTCAGTTCTGTCAACGCGCGCCTGGGGCGCGCGACGCGCACCAGCAACCATAAAAACGCAGATTTTTACTGTTTTAGGGATCTTTTTGACTCTTGGGAACTTGGGAGACTTGTGCCCTAGCATAGAAACTCAAAGACGACCTTTTCTAACGCCATTGAAGCAGTTTTATCAAGAATCATCCATGAATCATTCTTGTAATTCTTCTTTAATCCTTATCTTTTGTATCTCTGTCATGAGTAACTAAACCCTATTTGTTAGGGATGAGTGTAACCAGATGAAACCCTTATTTTTCTGATTTGATTTCTAGTTATATGAATGAGTTTATTGAATTGTTTTTCTCATCTCTGTGCTTAATGCTTTTTATTGCTTGATCAACATTAAAATGTTCTACGATTTGTATTTTGAAACGGAAGTGGACTTTACGAATGCTTGAGATGAGAAATTCATGAATTTGTAGTCTAGACATAGGTGCAGGTCATGAAACCAATTAAATTAGTTGCAAAGCAATAATTTACAAGAGAATTTCTATACGGTAATGCTTAATTCTAATCTTAAATCCACTAAGGAATTAGGGGTTACTTTGGAATTAAAGGTTCTGTCACTAAGACATTAGGGCAAGAATAATAAAGAGAATTCGGTAATAATTCAATAAAGGAATTCAGTAACTAGGATCAAATTAGACACCAAGGTTGGATTCGAAGTGAAACTCATCCCTGACATTTTTCTCATTATAAAAGATCAATTTTATTATTGTTGTTAATTTCAAACATTATTTCAATCAACTTGGGAACCTTTTTGTTCAATTCTAGTAATCAAATATAATTCAATAGTAAAACGCAATCCTTGAGTTCGACACTCGGTACTACCGTTTTATTATTACTTGCAACGATTCAGTACACTTGTTGAAACGCTATCAAGTTTTTGGCGCCGTTGCCGGGGATTGCCATATCACTATTGAATTTAATTTATTTACTTAATCGAAATATTTTGCTCTGCAATAAAATTTTTGATTTTATTTTATTTTATGTTATTTTTTTTTATTTGTTGAACTTGCTAATGTCATGTCTAGTGGTTTGTCTCTTCTTTGTTTGAGATAACTATTTATTGTAGAGCATGGAAGATTATAATGGTGATATTCTACTACAATTATATGAAGAGTGTGATACTTATCTCATATCGGGTATATGTCGCATGATTGAGGGGCAAATCTTGAGCTATACATTTTTAAAATATCACCCTCAGATCCCTCCGATGCAGCCTCTTAGGTGTGACTTTTGCGGAGAAGCACATAAGAATGGAAATTGTGCTGATGACCTTGCCGAACTAGTAGAATATGAAGATTTTTTTCTCAAAGTCACAGAAAACGACGAGCGTTACATTAAAAAGATCTATTGGGAACAAATTCTAGCTCCTAAAATTCTATCCAAAGAATCAAATGACAAAGATTCTCATATTACAGACGCTTTGGTTGAATTCATGAAGAATAACATGGTTTCAATTGAAAGATTTGAAGATCAATGTGAGAGGTTATTTGAGCAAGTGGTTAAATTTGAGAAGATGGAGGAGAAGTTGAAGATTGAAGATAATTTCATTGTTGTGGTAGAAGAAGATAAGCAAGAGGAACAGACAAACGAGGAAAAGACGAACAAGGAAAAGAAAAAAGAAGAGATTGATAAAGTTATAGTTTCAATCTATGCCTTGTTCATCAATGTACATTTGAGAAGGACATGGAAGCAACATCTTTTATTTCTCAAGTTCATGGAATTTCTACCAAACAAAAAGAAGAAGAAGGATGATGTGTTCTTCCTGTCATATATGCCACCTTGACAGTAGTTGAGACGTCAAGCTCAAGACACTAAACGAGCGCTTATTGGGAGGCAACCCAATTTTATATCCTTTGCACCGTATTTATTTATTGCATTTCAGATTTATTTTACTCCATTTAGTTCCAATTTTAGTCTCTAATTGCTAGTTCTCTTAGTTTTGATGTTTGGTATGAGCAAGGAATCAAAAAGATGCGTTGCGAAGCGATTGTACAGCTCCAAATGACAGAACGCGCGCCCAAGCGCGCCTGAAGCGCTTTTTCCAGGACCTAATGGCAACCCAACAAAAAGCAAAACGAACTAAGGTCGCAAGTACATCATTCGCTCAACAGACACCAGGAGGCATGTTTTATGCTGATCTTTTTGCACCTCACCAGTATACTGGCGACCATAGCGGAACAGGAGCGGACGATCTAAACGAGAATCCTTGAACTACTAAACTTAGAGAAGTTTTCTTTCCTTTTTTTTTCTTTCTGTTGTCCCGTTTCTTTCCGTTTTCTCGTTTTCTTTGTTTAATGTTAGTGTATTGTAACTTTGTTATCTTTATGTTCTTTTTTTTTCCTTTCACTAAATGTGTACTATGATGAAACAGTCGTATTGACTTGCACTTAATCTTAAAATTTCTGTTTGTGATTT
>NC_021162.2:16648118-16660618 GCF_000331145.2 Cicer arietinum | reverse complement strand
TTCGGAGGGAACCAGCTGCGAGCCTCCACCAGTGTTTCCTTTGGCTTCGCCCCGCTCAGGCATAGTTCACCATCTTTCGGGTCCCGACAGGTATGCTCTCACTCGAACCCTTCACAGAAGATCGGGGTCAATTGACCATAACATTTGGGCACATGATTCTAGCTTTTTAGTTTGGTATTTTAAAAGCTCTTTATAGCTTAGATTAATATTTTTAGCTTGCTTCTAAACTTTGGGTCGAATTTAGATTATAATTTTATTATTTGCATTTTAATTTTATTATTTGTATTTTGACTCTTTCTCACTATGTAGGTCATAACTTGAGCTCTGAATATCGGATTGGCGCATATGAGCAGGCGTTGGAAAGCTAAACCTCTGAGCTACAACTTTTGTGTTGGAAGATAATACCAATTCCGAACTTTACTGGGCCTAAATTGCAGATTTCGTAATCTGGACATTTATAATAATTTTAATTAGCGGGTCATTTGTTTTTAAACCCTAAACCCTAAAGCCCAAAATCAAATACTATATATTGGCCGTTTTGTTTCTTTTCTAAGGACATAAATTTTTGGATTTAAATTGCTACAAGAAATAAACAGTTTTATTTTAGTTTCATGGAAGGCTAATTTTATAAGATTAGTCCACGAGTTCAGAGTTTCATCAACACCTTGAGATTCAGGTTACACTGTCAAATTCTATTCATGATTCTATTCTTGTTTATTTGATTATATTGATATTTTGATTGCTTAAATTGAATTTCAATAGGATTGATTAAATTTATTTTACAGAATTTGTTTTCGGTTTCTAATTTAATTGAATTATAATTTTGCGACGCTTGATCGTTAATTATAATATTTTGATGATTGTGATGCTTAATTCAATCAAAGAAATTAAATTCACATTGGATTGATTACGCTTGTTTGATCAATTCTATAGTCAAATAAGAATAGAATTACAAATTAGAAATTAAACTCATTGATAGAATTTGTGATAGGTTTGAAACTCGAATAAGTGGATTAATTGTTTTGCTCATCTATTAAAACAAAAATCTAAAAAACCCCCCCTTTTAATTTCAATTTTCAATTCGGTTATTATTACTATATCAGAAGTCCTTGCGAAATGATTCGATTTATTACCTCTATTTACATTTTTGTTAATTGTATTTGACCCGTGTGCGATAGCGGATCAAATTGGTGTCGTTGTCGGGGATTCTCTAATAATAATATTAACCCTGTTTTTAGGCGACTGTCTCGGATAGCTCCGAAATTTCGCCAGAAAAACATCAAGGAACATGACTTCGTATAAGTTTCTTATACTGAAACGGAGGTCAAAATCCCACATTCCTTCGTTTAGACCTTTTTATTTTTTTTATTTTTCATATTCTCCAAAAATTCCAAACAAATTTGCGTTGCCTTTATTTGAATTTTAGAAATTTTTGATGGTATTGTTATATTTTTTGGATTTTATTTGATAGGGTTTTCCATTTTTCACTTCAATTTTAGCATTTGGGACATTGTTGGAATTTTCAGAATTGTTATTTTGTATTGCGTTGTTATGATGATGCATGACTAGGGCTAGTTCTATGAATCTTCATTCTCTTGAAACTGAAATAGATAGGACATTTCATTTACGTTGTAGACTTAATAGAGCTGCTAGTGTTAACGAGTTAGAGTCAGATACTGAAATTGATAACTTGTTGCAAAATATGGCTGATGCGAATAATAGAACCTTAAGACAACTTGCTGCACCTAATGTCAATTATAATGCATTATGTATCACATATCCTGAAGTTACTGTACCATTTGAACTAAAATCTAGTTTAATACACTTGCTTCCAAGGTTTAATGGTCTTGCAGGTGAGGATCCCTACAAACACTTGAAGGAATTCCATGTTGTGTGTTCTACCATGAAGCCTCAAGGAGTCAAAGAAGACCACATTAAGCTAAGAGTCTTCCCATTTTCACTCCAAGATGCTGCCAAGGACTGGTTATACTACCTTAACCCAGGTTCTGTTACAAGTTGGAATGATCTCAAGATATTTTTTCTAGAACAAGTCTTCCCTGCCTCAAGAGCTGCTTCAATCAAAAAAGAAATATGTGGCATCAGACAGATTGACAGGGAATCATTACATGAGTATTGGGAGAGATTCAAGAAATTAGTGTCAAGCTGTCCTCATCACCAGATTTCTGAACAATTGCTCATCCAATATTTTTATGAAGGCTTGCTACCTAAGCATTTTGGATGCTGCTAGTGGGGGAGCACTTGCCGATAAGACCCCAGAAGCGACAAGGGATTTGATTGAGAACATGTCCATTAATTCTCAACAGTTTACAACTAAAAACAATTCAACAGTGTTGGCAAAGGGTGTGAAAGAAATTCAAGCTTCTTCCCACAAGAATTTTGAAGGAAAACTTGATGAGCTTACATCTTTAGTAAAAAAATTGGCAATAGGTAAAACTCAAGCAATTGTCTGTGGTATTTGCACTTCTCTAGAGCACCCTTCAGATTCATGTCCTACATTGCAAGAAGATCCAATTGCTGATGCTCCTCAAGCATATGCAGCAAATATATACAATCCTCAAGCCAACTGTGATCTATCATCTAACAGGTACAATCCTGGTTGGAGAAACCATCCCAACCTGAGATGGGGGAATTCATCTGCACAACAACAACCCAGGCAGCAGCAACAAAATATTCCTACACAACAAAACAATGCACCTTCATTAGAGGACCTCGTTAAACAGATAGCTGTCCAGAATCTACAATTTCAACAAAGAACATATTCCACCATTCAAAATTTGGAAACAAAGATTGGCCAGGTAGCCAATTGCCTGCACAGTCAGTAGCAAATCCAAATGCTCCCAATGTTATTGCAATTACATTGAGGTCTGGGAAAGTTGTTGAAATACCAAAGGTACCTGAAACTGTAGTGAAAAATAACAAGGTTGCTGAGGATACTTTGATATATGAAACTGTTGATGTTGAGCAAAATATACCACTTACTTTTCCTCAAAGGGAAGTGAAGACCAAGAAAATGGACGAGGTAGATAGAGACAATGAGATCCTGGATATATTTATGAAGGTGGAAATGAACATTCCCCTCCTTGAAGCAATTAAACAGATTCCAAGATATGCAAAATTTCTAAAAGATTTGTGCACACACAAGAGAAGGTTAAAAGGTGATGAAAGAGTAAACATGGGGCAAAATGTTTCAGCCCTCATTCAGCCCATGCCTAAAAAATGCAAAGATATATGAACTTTTTCCATTCCATGTACCATATCCAATAGTCAATTTGAAAATGCTATGTTAGATTTAGGAGCTTCCATTAATGTTATGCCTACATCTATTTTTAACTCTCTTGCTCTTGGACCTTTACAGAGTACATATGTTACCATTCAATTTGCGAACAAAAGCAATGCTCGTCCCGCTGGACTTGTGGAGGATGTACTTGTTCGAGTTAATGAATTGATATTTCCTGCAAATTTTTACATTCTGGACATGGAGGGGGAGAATAAGTCCAACAGGGCGCCTATCATCTTAGGCAGACCATTCTTGAAAACTGCTAGAACAAAAGTTGATGTGCATGCTGGAACTCTATCTACGGAATTTGGTGATAGCATTATAAAATTTAATATCTTTGATGCTATGAAACACCCCATGGAAGAGCATTCTATTTTTCAAATTGAATTGCTTGTTGATTTGGTTGATGACACTTACCCCGATATGTTTGCTCTTGATTTTCCTTCATTTTCTGGTATTTTGGTGATACTTATACTTGTGAATTCTGTACAGATACTCAATTGTGCTATGTGTGTGCTGAGATCGAAGCTGCCTTGCTGGTTGATCATTGTGCTGATATTGATATTTCTACAAACATAATTGATTTTGCAGACTTAGCTTTGGCCACTGATGTTGTACCTTCCATTGAACAACCACTGACTATAGAGCTTAAACCATTTCCTGAAAATGTGAAATATGCATATTTAGAAGGAAGTGGCAAGTTACTTGTGATTATTTCAGCCAAACTTGACAATGAACAGGACGATGAGTTGTTGCAGATTTTGAGAAAACACAGGAAGGCAATCAAATGGACCTTGGCTGATATTCCTGGTATTAGCCCATCCATGTGTATGCATAGGATACTACTGGAGGACAGTGTAAAATCAGTTAGGTAGCCCCAAAGGCAACTTAACCTATTAACTTTGGATGTTGTAAAAAAAGAAGTGACAAAGCTCTTGCAAGCAGGCATCATATATCCCATCTCTGATAGTCAATGGGTGAGCCCGATGCAGGTAGTCCCTAAGAAAACTGGACTCATAGTGGTTAACAATAATGAACTTATCCCCACACGAGTATAGAACAGTTGGAGGGTATGCATCGATTACAGGAGACTAAACCAGGCAACTAGAAAGGATCATTTTCCTTTGCCATTCATTGATCAAATGCTTGAACGGTTGGCTGGTAAGTCACATTATTGTTTTCTTGATGGTTTTTCTGGTTCTTTTCAGATTCATATTGCATCAGAGGACCAAGAAAAGACCACGTTTGCTTGTCCTTTTGGCACATTTGCCTACAGGAGGATGCCCTTCGGCCTATGCAATGCTCCTGACACTTTCCAACGCTGCATGATTAGTATTTTCTCTGACTTGATAGAAAATTGTATTGAAGTTTTCATGAATGATTTTACTGTGTATGGTTCCTCATTTGATGCATGCTTGAACAATTTAGATAGAGTTTTGCATAGATGCATTGAAACTAACCTTGTGCTGAATTATGAAAAATGTCATTTTATGGTTGAACAAGGCATAGTTTTGGGACATGTGATCTCTAAAAATGGGATAGAAGTGGATCCTGCCAAGATTGATGTGATTTCAAATTTTCCTTACCCATCTTGCATCCGCGAGATTCGTTCTTTTCTTGGCCATGTAGGTTTTTACATACGCTTTATCAAGGATTTCAGCAAGATAGCTCTTCCGCTGTCAAATTTGTTGCAAAAAGATGTCAGTTTCACCTTCGATGACAAATGCAAGAAGGCGTTTGATTTCTTAAAGGCAACACTGACATCTACTCCCATAATTCAACCACCCAATTGGACCATCCCTTTTGAAATTATGTGTGATGCATCTAACTATGCCGTGGGAGAAGTCCTTGCACAAAGGGTTGGTAAGGTTGTCCATGTTATTTACTATGCTTCTAGGACTTTAGATTTTGCACAGGCTAATTATACTACCACTGAAAAGGAACTTTTAGCTATTGTTTTTGCACTTGATATGTTTAGATCATATTTGTTAGGTTCGAAGGTAGTTGTTTTTACTGACCATGCAACTTTGAAGTTCTTGTTGAAGAAACCAGAAGCAAAACCGAGATTGATCCAGTGGATGTTGTTACCCCAAGAATTTGATTTAGTGATTAAAGATAAGAGTGGAGCTGAAAATTTGGTGACAGATCATTTAAGCAGAATAGAAATGGATGAGGACCCCATCCCCATTCAAGATGACTTCCCTGTTGAGCAACGGCTACAGTTGCGTGAGGTAACTCCTTGGTTTGCTGATTTAGTTAATTATCTAGTTGCTGGAGTCTATCATGTAGATGCATCCCAAACACAAATACACAAACTTAAAAGTGATTCCAAAGTCCTATGTGTGGGATGATCCATATCTATGGAAATTTTGTAGTGACCAGGTGATTAGGCGATGTGTTTCCCACCATGAGGCTAAATCCATTCTTCATTTTTGTCATGTCTCTCAAGCTGGAGGACATTTTGGTCCTCAACGAACAACAAGAAAAGTCTTAGACTCGAGTTTCTTTTGGCCCACTTTGTTTAAAGATGCTTTTGAGACTTACAAAACTTGTGAACAGTGCCAAATAGTAGGAACAACAATCACTCGTAGAAGTGAGATGCCTTAACAACCTATGCTTTTCTGTGAAGTATTTGATGTGTCGGGCATTGACTTTATGGGCCATTTTCCTGTATCTTTTGGTTATGTGTATATTTTACTGGTTGTTGACTATGTTTCGAAGTGGGTGGAAGCAATACCCACTAGGAATAATGATTCTAATGTTGTTGTAGGTTTTATCAGATCAAATATTTTTTGCAGGTTTGGAATACCCGGAGCCATCATAAGTGATCAAAGCACTCATTTTTGCAATCGCACCATGGACGCTTTGCCTCAGAAGTATGGGGTTGTGCACAGAGTTTCTAAACCTTATCATCCCCAAACTAATGCAAGCTGAAGTCTCAAATAGGGAAATCAAACAGATTTTAGAAAAGATGGTACAACCAAACATGAAAGACTGGAGCCACCGGCTTGAAGAAGCTCTTTGGGATCATAGAACAGCCTACAAAACACCAATAGGGATGTCCCCTTATCGACTTGTGTTTGGTAAGGCATGCCTCCTCCCAGTGAAAATAGAGCACCGTGCTTATTGGCCAGTCAAGAGTTGTAATCTTGAGATGGAAAAGGAGGTTTAGAGAGAAAGCTTCAATTGCAACAACTTGAAGGGATTAGACTTGAAGCTTATGAGAACTCTCGCATCTATAAAAAGAAAACTAAGCACTTTCATAATAAGATGATTTCTAGGAAAGAATTTTCCATTGGCCAAAAAGTTTTATTGTTCAACTCCCGTTTGAAAATTATGGCTGGGAAACTTCGATCGAAATGGATTGGCCCTTTTGTTGTTATTAACATTTTTTCTCATGGTGCAGTGGAAATGAAAAGTGAAAACACCGAGAAAATTTTCAAAGTAAATGAACAACACCTTAAGCTATTCCATGAGAGCTATGTGCTTGAAGATGCTATCATAGAAGAACTCTCCTTGGAAAAGCCCACCTACACTGAAGTTTAAACAGGGAGCTCCTTTTCTTTACTCTTATTTTATACTTGTTACTTTCATTGAGGACAATGTGTAATTTAAGTGTGGGGGTATTATTTAAGATTTATTTGTTTTAGGATTTTATTTGTTATATTTCAAAAAAATAACAAAAAAATAAAAATAGACATTGCATTGCATGCTTTTTCATCAAATTTTATGGTTGTAAATATTGAGAGTTTGTTTCGACTGGCATGATTAGATAGTATTTGTGCATTCTTGGTAAAATAAAATGGATTAAAATGCTAAATTGTGTATCATTTGTGATAAGCCATTAACCTTTGTGAGATTTTTGAGCCTTATTATGAATGGAATACATTTTTCCATTTTTTTTCTTGTGTGTTATCTCACTCATGATTGCTAGTTACGCCAGAACTTGACTTGACTCTTGTCCGCATGCATATATTGAAATGATCTAGGCATTTGTTTCTGATTAAGCTACTAGCCAAATAAGCCTACCCTACAATTATCCATTTGTGTAAGCCCCTTTGAGCCTAATTAACCCATTCTTTGTTATATAGCTCATTACAAACCTAAAAGTGAAAAACAATGAATTGACCCAATCTTGGGGGATAAAGGAGTCTTTCATTAAATAATTGTAGGGGTGCTCAACTTGTTTGTTTAAATTTGAGTGTTATGAAAAAAAAAACAAAAAAAAAAGAAGAAAAAAAAAACAAAACAAAAAAAAAAACTATGTGATTATAAAAATTAATGATGTTTTGTTGAGTTACTTCTTAATGTTGTTTTTTTCTCTTAAACATTACTCCTATCCTCTTTGATTTTCAGCCTTAGTCTCCTTAGGATTACCTCACCCTTACCTTGGCCACGTTACAACCTAAATAAAGACCTTTTGATCATTATCTGCATGCGCTTCAAATATAGATTATAGAGGTTTGTCAAGCCTATGGTAGTGCTAGCTTTCATGGTGTGCTTTGAGTGTAATAGTAGCCCAAACACTTTGAGAGAATTTTATATCCTGGGAGGAATATGTCACTTATGATACATTCTTTAGTTAATTTATCCTCTTGTTTGCCTTGGTTGTGATAGCAAAACTATTCATGATTTCCTTAAGCTAGAAATATTTTTTTTTCTCTCACCACTTTGCATTCATAAGAATATTTGGAATCGCATGCATTATTTTGCTCGGAGTGCAAAAGTTTAAGTGTGGGGGAATTTGATCATAACATTTGGGCACATGATTCTAGCTTTTTAGTTTGGTATTTGAAAAACACTTTATAGCTTAGATTAATATTTTTAACTTGTTTCTAAACTTTGGGTCGAATTTAGATTATAATTTTATTATTTGCATTTTAATTTTATTATTTGTATTTTGCCTCTTTCTCACTATATAGGTCATAACTTGAGCTCTGAATATCGGATTGGCGCATATGAGTAGGCGTCGGAAATCTAAAACTCTGAGCTACAACTTTTGTGTCGGAAGAAAAGACCACTTACGAACTTTACTGGGCCTAAATTTCAGATTTCGTAATCTATACTTTTATAATAATTTTAATTAGCGGGTCATTTGTTTTTAAACCCTAAACCCTAAAGCCCAATATCAAGTACTATATATTGGCTGTTTTGTTTCTTTTCTAAGGACGGAAAAATTTGGATTCAAATTGCTACAAGAAATAAACAGTCTTATTTTAATTTCATGGAAGGCTAATTTTATAAGATTAATCCACGAGTTCAGAGTTTCATCAACACCTTGAGATTCAGGTTACACTATCAAATTCTATTCATGATTCTATTCTTGTTTATTTGATTATATTGATATTTTGATTGCTTAAATTGAATTTCAATAGGATTGATTAAATTTATTTTACAGAATTTGGTTTCGGTTTCTAATTTAATTGAATTATAATTTTGCGACGCTTGATCGTTAACTATAATATTTTGATGATTGTGATGATTAATCCAATAAAAGAAACCAAATTCACATAGGATTGATTACGCTTGTTTGATCAATTCTATAGTCAAATAAGAATAGAATCACAAATTAGAAATTAAACTCATTGATAAAATATGTGATAGGTTTGAAACTCGAATAAGTGGATTAATTGTTTTGCTCATCTGTTAAAACAAAAATCTAAAAAACCCCCTTTTTAATTTCAATATTCAATTCGATTATTATTACTATATCAGAAGTCCTTGTGAAACGATTCGAGTTATTACCTCTATTTTCATTTTTTCAATTGTATTTGACATGTGTGCGACAATAGATAATCGGTCGGCGGTGCAACCCACAAGAGGATCCCATCAATCAGCTTCCTTGCGCCTTAACGGTTAACTCGCCCGTTGACTTGCACACATGTCAGACTCCATGGTCCAGGTTTCAAGACAGGTCAAATTTGGATCCCACAGGCCGACGCCAGGAGCGCATAAGTGCCGAAGCACGCTGCCGTCCACAATCGTGATGATCACGTCTCCGTGAGATTTTCACCAACCCAGGCTTGGGCCACCCTCACATTCCGCGACGGTCGATTTCCCGAGTTGATTGCAGGACCGACACAAACTGTTCCACATTCGACCGAGACACATCGCATGCCTCCATCCGCTTCCGTCCCGAAAATTTGAAGCACTCTTTGACTCTCTTTTCAAAGTCCTTTTCAAGCACTCTTTTCATTGTGGTGACTCGCCAATATTTATTCTTGGACGGAATTTACCGCCCGATTGGGGCTGCATTCCCAACCAACTCGACTCGCCGACAGCGCCTCGTGGTGCGACAGGGTCCGAGCACAACGGGGCTCTCACCCTCTCCGGTGCGCACATAACAAAGTTTTAATTCCTTGACACATTCAGCGTCGGGGTTTGAGTTTTGGCGCAAAGGAGAACACATTTGGGTGTCCCCCTCCGAACCGGAGTTAGGCCGAGGTGTTCCACACCCCAAGCCAACCCTACGTGTTCAAACTTATTCACGTGTTGGACTACATGTAAGGCATCGACAATGATCCTTCCACAGGTTCACCTACATAAACCTTGTTACAACTTCTCCTTCCTCTAAATGATAAGGTTCCGTGGACTTCTCACAACGTTGCGGGCAGCGAACCGCCCACGTCGCCGCAATACAAACACTTCACCGAACCATTCAATTGATATGAGCGATGGGCGATGTGTACAAAGGGCAGGGACATAGTCAACGTGAGCTGATGACTCGCGCTTACTAGGAATTCCTCATTTAAGACCAACAATTGGAATGATTTATCCCCATCGCGATGAAATTACAAAGATTACCTAGGCCTGTCGGCCAAGGCTACAGACTCATTGACTACATCAGTGTAGCGCGCGTGCGGCCCAGAACATCTAAGGGCATCACATACCTGTTATTGCGTCAAACTTATGTGGCCTAAACGGCCATAGTCCCTCTAAGAAGCTGGCCGTGGAGGGTTACCTCCACATAGCTATTTAGCAGGTTGAGGTCTCTTTCGTGATCAGAATTAACCAGACAAATCGCTCCACCAACTAAGAACAGCCATGCACCACCACCCATAGAATCAAGAAAGAGCTCTCAGTCTGTCAATCCTTATTATCTCTGGACCTGGTAAGTTTCCTCGTGTTGAGTCAAATTAAGCCGCATGCTCCACTCAGTCACCTAGTCACCAGGCTGGCTGGCCGACCCTCAGTCACCAGGCCATCACCTAGTCATCAAGCAAGCATGCTGGCTGGATGGCCAACACTCAGTCACCAGGCTGGCTTTCTGGCTTGCCAGCACTCAATCACCAGTCACCAGCTATCAGGCAAGCAGGCTGGCCAACACTCAGTCACCAGTCTAGCTGCATGGCTTGCTAGCACTCACTCACCAATCACCAGTCACCTAGCTGGCTGGCCAGCACTCAGTCACCTAGTCACCAGGCTTGCTAGCACTCAATCACCAGTCACGAGTGACCAGTCACCAAGATGGCTGGCTGGCCAACACTCACTCACCTGGTCACCAGGCTGGCTGGCTGGCCAACACTCACTCACCAGTCACTGAGTCACCGGGCTAGCACGTAGTCACCAGGCAAGCAGGCTGGCTGGTTGTCCTGCACTGAGGTACCTAGTCACCACTCACTAGTCACGAGTCACCAGTCACTTAGTAACATAATTCAAATTTTGTTTTCAATGAAAATTTTGATGTCCATGTTATATGTTTTATGATGCAAGCCCCATAATAGATTTTTCTCCAAATTAAATTTTTAATTTTTTAAATATTTTTAATAATATTTTTAATATTTTCTGCACTTTAAAAAATTATACTTAAATAATCTCTAGTCAGAAAATTCCAATTTTCAGTGGGAAGTGTGGTTTAATTATTGACAGCATCCCTATAAAATTTGAAGAAAAAATTCCAAATCTAGGCACCTCAACTCGATAATGTGCCCGTTATAAATTTTTTAAAAAATTTACCATTTGTCAAAAAATTCCAAATTTTTTTGAGGATATTATTATTGTGTTGATAAACATTCATTCAAAATTTGATGAAAAAATTCGATGTCTAGGTCCCTCAAAAAAGGTTTTCCTCCTATAGCGAAAAAAGCGCTCTCTTTCTACAAAACTGGAAAAAACACAGCAGACATATATGGGAGGAGGACCTCGAAGGTCATGACTAGGGTGTGCACGGGCTGACTCAGCCAGAATTTTCCAGCTCTCGGACATAATTTGCCAGCTCTTTCTGGGCGTGACTGGCTTGGACTGACTTGGGTAATAGTCACTTTTTGTGACTATGGCAGGTACGGTTTGTCTAGGGCAGCCTCGTCCAGCTCTCAGACAGAATTTGCCAACTCTTGTTGGGCGTGACTGGCTTGGACTGACATGGGTAATAATCACTTTTTGTGACTATGGCAGGTACGGTTTGTTCTGGTCAGCCTCGTCCAGCTTTGGGACAGAATCTGCCAGCTATTGCTAGGCGTGACTGGCTTGGACTGACTTGGGTAATAGTCACTTTTTGTGACTATGGCAGGTACGATTTGTCTTGGTCAGCCTCGTCCAGCTCTCGTACAGAATTTTCCAGCTCTTGTTGGGCGTGACTGGCTTGGATTGACTTGGGTAATAGTCACTTTTTGTGACTATGGCAGATACGGTTTGTCCTAAGCAGCCTCGTTCAGCTCTGAAACTGGCTTGGAAAGCTCGTGGACTGGGCTGGCTGGTTTGGAATGTCGCTAACACCTTAGTCATGGACTGCTCCCCCCGGGTTTAGGCGGTAGTGAACATGACTCGGACAGGAATTGGCATATCACGGGTAGATGTTGTCCGAGTTGTGGTAAGTTATTTCTTATGCTCTCGAGGTATTGGGGCCCCTTCACCAGTGTCAACCAAGTTGGTGTTGGATTCCATGGATCGTCCCCGTGCTTGCTCCAGTCTTCATAGACAGCGGCATAATGATTCATGGGTGGTGGGCTAATCTCAGAACTTGGTTGGCTTTGGGGCGTGACTACATTGAGCTTTTAAATACGTTGGATTTCTTATTGGTCCTTCATTTGGTCCTAGATTAAAGTTAACCCTTCGCTTTAGTTGTTCCATGAGTTACGCCCCGATGCAGTTGTCACGACTCAAAAGCACGCATCCCTCGGGTTTTGTCCCTTGGATTTAATTTGTCATGCATAACGTTGTGGAGCCAACATTGTTGGACAACTTCATGTGCTTGCAGTGCTTT
>NC_021162.2:16608118-16645618 GCF_000331145.2 Cicer arietinum | reverse complement strand
CATCAAACAAACTATAACTGATTTAATGAGCCATTCGCAGTTTCACAGTCTGAATTAGTTCATACTTACACATGCATCGCTTAATCTTTGAGACAAGCCTATAACTACTGGCAGGATCGACCAGGTATCATCCATTAATGACTCTTCCATAATGCAAGCTTTGCTCCCACAATAGGCAATCAAAACGTGTAGAACATTATGCATAATTTCAGGCAACCATTATTTAGGGACAATGTGGAAAACACAAAAGTTAATCTCAAGCACTGCGTTTGAAGATTCAGTTAATACATGGGCACCTCCCTAGACATACGAGTACACCTAGAAAGGGCTCAAACGTAAAACTACAATAGCCACCACAAGACCGTGCAACGACATGCGATGGATCAAGCCTAACAAGTCACACGGATACCGTCTGAAAGGAAAGCAAAACAGGAACCACATACGAACACTAAGGGCATACAACGAAAACTGACAAGGATTACACGCAGACCGTTCAATACAAAAGCACAAAGCCGACAAACACAAATATCCAAAGCACATCTCACACGCCAATGCGTCAGCAAGACCCAACATCACCTAACGCACCACGCCCCATAATGCTAAGCACTGCAAGCACATGAAGTCGTCCAAACATGCTAGCTCCGCATCGCTAAGCATGACAAATTAAATCCAAGGGACAAAACCTGAGGGACGTGTGCTTCCGAGTCGGGACAACTGCATCGGGGCGTGACTTGTGGAACAACTAAATCCAAGGGTTAACTTTAATATAGGACCAAATGAAGGACCAATAAGAAGCCCAACGTATTTAAAAGCTCAATGTAGTCACGCCCCAAAGCCAACCAAGTTCTGAGATTAGCCCACCACCCATGAATCATTATACCGCTTTCTGTGAAGAATGAAGCAAGCACGGGGACGATCCATGGAACCCAACACCAGTTTGGTTGACACTGGTGAAGGGTCCCCAATACCTCAAAAGCATAGAAAATAGCTTACCACAACTCGGACAACATCTACCCCTGAGATGCCAATTCCTGTCCGAGTCATGTTGACTACCACCTAAACCCAGGGGGAGCAGTCCACGACTAAGGTGTTAGGAACTTTCCAAGCCAGCCAACCTAGTCCACGAGCTTTCCCAGCCAGTTTCAGAGCTGGGCGAGGCATCCCAGGATAAACCGTTCCTGCCATAGTCACAAAAAGTGACTATTACCCAAGTCAATCCAAGCCAGTCACGCCCAGCAAAAACTGGCAAATTCTGTCCGAGAGCTGGACGAGGTTGACCAGGACAAACCGTACCTGCCATAGTCACAAAGAGTGACTATTACCCAAGTCAGTTCAAGCCAGTCACGCCCAGCAAGAGCTGGCAAACGCTGCCCGAGTCAGCCCGTGCACATCCTAGTCATGACCTGCGAGGTCCTCCCCCCATATATGTCTGAAGTGTTTTTCTAGTTTTGTAGAAAGAGAGCCATTTATTCGCTATAGGAGGAAAACCACTTTTGAGGGACCTAGACTTCGAATTATTTCATGAAATTTTGAAAGAATGTTTATCAACACAATATTAATATCCTCAAAAAAATTTGGAACTCTTTGACAAACGGTGAAGTTTAAAAAAATTTATAAGGGGAACATTTTCGAGTTGAGGTACCTAGACTTGGAATTGTTTCTTGACATTTTAGAGGGACGGTGTCAATAATTAAAACTCACTTCCCACAAAAAATTGAAATTTTCTTACAATGAATTATTTAATTATAATTTTTTAAAGTGCAGAAAATATTATTAAAAAATATTAAAAATATTAAAAATTTATTTTTGAACAAAATTTATTATGGGACTTGCATCATAAAACACATAACATGGACATCAAAATTTTCATTGAAAACAAAATTTGGATTGCGTTACTTAGTGACTGGTGACTAATGACTGAGTGCAGGCCAGCCAGCCAGCCTGCTTGCCTGGTGACTACGTGTTGGCCTGGTGACTAAGTGACTGGTGACTGGGTGACTGAGGGATTGCCAGCCAGCCTGATGACTAGGTGATTGAGTGCTGGCCAGCCAACCAACCTGGTGACTGGTGACTGAGTGTTGACCAGCCAGCCAGCCTTGTGAGTAGGTGATTGAGTGCTGGCCAGCCAGCTAGCCTGCATGCTTGGCGACTAGGTGCTGGCCTGGTGAATGAGGGTCGGCCAGCCAGCTTGGTGACAAGGTGACTGAGTGCTGGCCAGCCAGCCTGCCTGGTGACTAGGTGACTGAGTGCTGGCCAGCTAGCCTGCCTGGTGACTAGGTGACTGAGTGTTAGCCTTGTGACTGATTGACCTTTATTACTAGGTACTTGTATCAACTAGCAAGCCACACGTGCGTGCCACGTCCACGTCTGAGTCGTAGTCGTCGCGCGCGCGTCTTGATTAAACCACATCCGATTAAAAAAATTGATTTCGTTGCTACTCCCCTCAACTATTAAGCAAACACGCGTGCACGCCTCGTCCACGTCTTAGTCGTAGTCGTCACGCGCGCCTCTTGATTTACCCACATCTGATTAAAAAAATTGATTTCATTGCAACGCCCCTCAACTAGCAAGCAAACACGCGCGCGCGCCACGTCCACGTCTTAGTCATTGTCGTCGTGCGCGTGTCTTGATTTACCCACATCCGATTGAAAAAATTGATTCTGTTGCTACGCCCCTCAACTAGCAAGCCAACACACACGCGCGCGCCACATCATTCCAAAAATTTGGAGTATGTTGCTCCGCCCCACAACTAGAAAGCCAACATGCGCTCAGGGTCTGTCCACGCCTACGTCGTATCCGAGGTGGAAGTGCTCGCGCGCGTGATGGTTTTCCACATTCGAGTTAAATTTTTGATTTTTCTACACCGTCCGTCAATTCACAAGCCAACAATTGCCTTATCATACCCACATCCTTCCAATTTTTTTTTGTCCTGGCGCTGGCCTGAAATCTGGCCCTCGCCAGGAGCACCCATACCGTCCCCTATATATGTCTTAAGTGTTTTTTAAAATTTTGTAGAGAGCCCTTTTTTCGCTATAGGAGGAAAACCACTTTTGCACGAATGTTTATCTACACAATACTAATATCCACACAAAAAAAAAAAATGGAATATTTTGACAAACTGTGATTTTTTAAAAAAATTTATAAGTGAGACATTTTCGAGTCGAGGTACCTAGACTTGGAATTTTTCCATGATTATTTACATGGACGTTGTAAATAAATAAATAACACTTCCCACAAAAAATTATAATTTTCTAACTTGGGATGATTTAATTATGAATTTTTTAAGGGCAGAAAATATGATTAGAAAAATTAAAAAATCAGTTTTGAGCATAATTTATTATGAGACTTGCATCATAAAACACATAACATGGACATCGAAATTTTCTTTGAAAACAAAATTTGGATTTTGTTACTAAGTGATTAAGTGATTGGGGACTGGTGACTGAGTACTGACCAGCCAACCAGCTTGCTTGCCTGATGACTAGGGACTGGTGAATGGGACCTGGTGACTGGGTGCTGGCCAGCCAGCCAGCCAGCCAGCTAGCCAGCTAACCTCCTTGCCTACGAGCCTGATGGGAGGATTCCCTAGTCACGGACAATCGCTGACGGTGAGTAAGTCTAAGTCATGCACCGTGACTGACACACGGTTCGGTTCAAGTGACCTACAAGCCTTCTCTAGTCACCGGCGTCGAATAAGTCTTAGCCAGACAATGTCCATGACTACTAAGGCTTACGTGGCCTTGATTTGTTCGAGTGTTTCCATCGCCAGTGTGTATCATCATTACGGTTGTTCTTAGAAGTCGCATGTGCATGACCTAGTCCGCGCATATGACTAAGTATTGGCCGAGGCATCCTCCTATTGATTGATCGACTTCAGGACGAATTGCCTTAGGACGACACACGTCCAATCCCTCGAGGAAAGGCATAGCCATGGGCTTATTTTGGTATTTCCTAAACCCTTAATGGAACATGTACATGAAGGCTACTCGTGGGTAGGGAGGGACGAATCGAAGAATAAGTCTAAGTCATGCACCGTGACTGACACAGCTCGGTTCAGGTGACCCACGAGCCTTCCCTAGACACGGACGTTGAATAAGTCTTTGCCAAAAAATGTCCACGACTACCAAGGCTTACGAGCCCTTGATTTGTTCGAGTGTTTCCACCGCAAGGGTGTATCAACAGTACGGTTACCCTCTGCATAACCTAGTCCGCGCACAGGTCGGGACGAATTGCCTTAGGACGGCACGCGCCCAATCCCTCGAGGGAGGGCATAGCCCTGGGCCTATTTTGCTATATGCTAAACCCTAAATGGCACATGTACAAGAAGAAGGCTACTCGTGGGTAGGGAGGGACGAATCGAAGCGACTAGGGCTGAATCTCAGTGGATCGTGGCAGCAAGGCCACTCTGCCACTTACAATACTCTGTCGCATATTTAAGTCGTCTGCAAAAGATTTTACCCGCCGCTCAAAAGGAATTGCGTTTCAAGGTGTCCAGGAAGGCTCATCCGCCTTACGAGGTCCACCAACTCATGTGCCTCTTGGGGGCCAAGGCTCCCTACTGCTGGTCGGCAAACGAACGTCGGGCACACGCATCGCTTCTAGCCCAGATTCTAACTTAGAGGCATTCAATCATAATCCAACACACGATAGCTTCGCGCCACTAGCTTTTCCACCAAGTGTGATGACCAATTGTGCAAATCAACAGTTCCTCTCGAACTAGGTTGAATTACTATTGTGACACTGTCATTAGTAGGGTAAAACTAACCTGTCTCACGACGGTCTAAACCCAGCTCACGTTCCCTATTGGTGGGTAAGCAATCCAACACTTGGTGAATTCTGCTTCACAATGATAGGAAGAGCCGACATTGAAGGATCAAAAAGCAACATCGCTATGAACGCTTGGCTGCAACAAGCCAGTTATCCCTATGGTAACTTTTCTGACACATCTAGCTTCAAATTCTGAAGGACTAAAGGATTGATAAGCCATGCTTTCACGGTTCGTATTCGTACTGGAAATCAGAATCAAACGAGCTTTTACCCTTTTGTTCCACACGAGATTTCTGTTCTCGTTGATCTCATCTTATGACACTTGTGTTATCTTTTAACAGATGTGCAGCCCGAACAATGATTTCCCACCTGACAATGTCTTCCACACGGATTGGCCAACTGAAGTCAGCCTTGGATCCAAAAAAAGGGACAACGCCCCGCCTCCGATTCACGGAATAAGTAAAATAACATTAAAAGTAGTGGTATTTCACTTTCGCTATCTCCAGCTCCCACTTATCCTAGACCTCTCAAGTCATTTCACAAAGTCGGACTAGAGTCAAGGTCAACAACATCTTTTTACCCCGCTGATTCTGCCATGCCCGTTCCCTTGGCTGTGGTTTCACTGGTTAGTAGACAGTGACAATGGGAATCTCGATAATCCATTCATACGCGTCACTAATTAGATGACGAGGCATTTGGCTACTTTAAGAGAGTCATAGTTACTCCCGCCGTTTACCATCGCTCGGTTGAATTTCTTCACTTTAACATTCGAAGCATTGGGCAAAAATCACATTGCGTCAACATCCACAGGAACCATCACAATGCTTTGTTTTAATTAAACAGTCGGATTCCCCTTGTCCGTACGAGTTTTGAGTTGATTGCTCGATGCCCGAGGAAGAGGCCCCGAAGGGTCTGTTCCCAATCCATCCCCCGACCGGCATGCGGCGACCCGCTCTCGCCGCGGGAGCAGCTTAAGCAGTCCACCAACAGCCGACGGGTTCGGAACTGGGACCCGCGTGCCCAACCCTCAGAGCTAATCATTTTCCCGAGGTTATGGATCCATTTTGCTGACTTCCCTTGCCTACATTGTTCCATCGACCTGAGGCTCTTCACCTTGGAGACCTGATGCGGTTATGAGTACGACCGGGCATGGAAGGCACTCAGTCCTCCGGATATTTAAGGGCTGCCAGGGGAGCACCGGACACCACGCGAAGTGCGATGCTCTTCTAGCCTCTGGACCCTACCTTCGGCTGAGCCCTTTCCAAAGTGGGCAGGCTGTTAAACCGAAAAGATAACTCTTGCCGGGGCCCCCGCCAACGTCTTTGGACTCCCTAACATTGTCGTTCACATGGAACCTTTCCCGTCTTCGGCCTTCAAAGTTCTCATTTGAATATTTGCTACTACCACCGAGATCTGCACTAACGACCTCTCCGCCAAGGCTGGCGCCCCAAATTTTGCAGCGACCACCGCACCCTCCTACTTATCGGGGCCTGGCCCTTACCCCAACGGTCGGGTATAGGTCGCACGATTTAGTGCCATCCATTTTCAGGGCTAGTTGATTCGGTAGGTGAGTTGTTACACACTCCTTAGCGGATTTGGACTTCCATGACCACCGTCCTGTTGTCTTAATCGACCAACACCCTTTGTGAGGTCTAGGTTAGCGCGCAGTTGGGCATCGTAACCCAGCTTCTGGTTCATCCCACATCGCCAGTTCTGCTTACCAAAAATTGCCCACTTGGAGCTCTCGATTCCATGGCATGGCTAAACAAAGCTGCCACACCGTCCTACCTATTTAAATTTTGGGAATAGGTCGAGGGCGTTGCTCCCCCGATGCCTAAAATCATTGGCTTTACCTGATAGAACTCGCCCTCGGGCTCCAGCTAACCTGAGGGAAACTTCAGAGGGTACCAGCTACTAGACGGTTCGATTAGTCTTTCGCCCCTACACCCAAGTCAGACGAACGATTTGCACGTTAGTATCGCTGCGGGCCTCCACCAGAGTTTCCTCTGGCTTCGGCCCGCTCAGGCATAGTTCACAATATTTTGGGTCCCGACAAGTATGCTCTCACTCGAACCCTTCACAGAAGATCGGGGTTGGTCGGCGGTGCAACCCACAAGACGATCCCACCAATCAGCTTCCTTGCGCCTTATGGGTTTACTCGCCCGTTGACTCGCACACATGTCAGACTCCTTGGTCCGTGTTTCAAGACGGGTTGAATGGGGAGCCCACAAGCCGACACCAAGAGAGCGCAAGTGCCGAAGCACGCCGAAACGACGCGTGCTTCTGTCCACAATCGTGATGATGACGTCTTCGTGAGCATTTCAACAACCCAGGCTAGGGCCACCGTCAAAATCTGCGTCAGTCGAAGTCCCAAGTCGATTGGCGGATCGACACTAACGGTTCCACATCCGAATGAGACACATCGCCGGCCCCCATCCTCTTCCTTCCCGATAATTTCAAGCACTCTTTGACTCTCTTTTCAAAGTCCTTTTCATCTTTCCCTCGCGGTACTTGTTCGCTATCGGCCTCTCGCCAATATTTTGCCTTGGATGGAATTTACCGCCCGATTGGGGCTGCATTCCCAAACAACCCGACTCGCCGATAGCTCCTTGTGGTGCGCTAGGTCCGAGCACAACGGGGCTCTCACCCTCTCCGGCGCCCCCTTCCAGGGGACTTGGGCCCGTTCCGCCGTTGAGGACGCTTCTCAAGACTACAATTCGAACGCCGAAGGCGAACGATTCACATGGTCGGCCTATCCCAATTCGCTCGCCGTTACTAAGGGAATCCTTGTTAGTTTCTTTTCCTCCACTTTTTGATATGCTTTAATTCAGCACGTAGCCCCGCCTGACCTTAGGTCTCATCACGAGCAATTGGAAGCGCAAATCGGTACAACAGGCCAAAATTCAATAGGGCAGCGCATGATCGGTCATGTGCGACACACTACCACCATCTATCATTGCACACCCTACCATGGTCTCAATTTTCAACCAACCATGAGACAAATAAGCTCACGGGAAGTCATCATTCACTGAACACTACACCTATGAGTAGGAAATCGGCAATGGGCTTCGATATGTTTCCCCCAGGCAGACGTGCCCTCAACCTAATGGCATCGGGCACAACTTGCGTTCAAAGACTCGATGGTTCACGAGATTCTGCAATTCACACCAAGTATCGCATTTCGCTACGTTTTTCATTGATGCAAGAGCCTAGATATCCGTTGCCGAGAGTCATTCTATATTTCATGTGTCAAAACACAACCCGCCCGAAAACCGTCTCCGATTCCTTGCAGGTGCGTACATAACAAAGTTTTAATTCCTTAACGCATTCAGCGTCGGGGTTTGAGTTTTGGCGCAAATGAGAACACACTTGGGTGTCCCCCTCCAAACCAGAGTTAGGCCGAGGTGTTCAACACCCAAGCCAACCCTTTGTGTTCAAACTGATTCACGTGTTGGACTACATGTAAGGCATCGACAATGATCCTTCCGCAGGTTCACCTACGGAAACCTTGTTACGACTTCTCCTTCCTCTAAATGATAAGGTTCAGTGGACTTCTCACAAAGTCACGGGCAGCGAATCGGGCCATTTAATGCGAACACTTCACCGGACCGGACCATTCAAATGGTAGGAGCGACGGGCGGTGTGTACAAAGGGTAAGGACGTAGTCAACGCGAGCTGATGACTCGCGCTTACTAGGAATTCCTCGTTTAAGACCAACAATTTCGTTGAATACATCAGTGTAGCGCGCGTGCGGCCAGAAATATCAAAGGGCATCACATACCTGTTATTGCCTCAAACTTTTGTGGCATAAGTGGCCATAGTCCCTCTAAGAAGCTTGTCGTGGAGGGTTACCTCCACATAGCTATTTAGTAGGATGAGGTCTTGTTCGTTAATGGAATTAACCAGACAAATCGCTCCACCAACTAAGAACGACCATGCACCACCAACCATAGAATCAAGAAAGAACTCTCAGTCTGTCAATCCTTACTATGTCTGGTATTAAGACGCAGGCTCCATGATCATAGCATTTGGGCACATGTTTTTAGCTTTTTAGTTTGGTATTTAAAAGCTCTTTATAGCTTAGATTAATATTTTTAGCTTGTTTCTAAACTTTGGGTCGAATTTGAATTATAATTTTATTATTTGCATTTTAATTTTGTTATTTATATTTTGACTCTTTCTCGCTATATTTGGTCATAGCTTGAGCTCTGGATATCAGATTGGCACATATGAGCAGGCGTTGGAAACATAAAAATCTGAGCTTCAACTTTTGTGTTGAAAGGAAAGACAGATTCCAAATTTTACTAAGTCGAAATTGCAAATTTCGTAATCTGGATATTTGTAATAATTTTAATTAGCGGGCCACTTGTTTTTAAACCCTAAACCCTAAAGTCCAATAACAAGTACTATATATTGGCAGTTTTGTTTTTTTTCAAGGGCCGAAAAATTAGGATTCAAATTGCTACAAGAAATAAATAGTTTTATTTTAATTTCATGGAAGCCTAATTTTATAAGATTAATCCACGAGTTCAGAGTTTCATCAACACCTTGAGATTCAGGTTATACGGTCAATTTCTATTCATGATTTTATTGTTGTTTATTTGATTATATTGATATTTTGATTGCTTAAATTGAATTTCAATAGGATTGATTAAATTTATTTGACAGAATTTGGTTTCGATTACTAATTTAATTGAATTATAATTTTGCGACGCTTGATCGTTAAATTATAATATTTTGATGATTGTGATGCTTAATTCAATCAAAGAAACTAAATTCACATATGATTGATTACGCTTGTTTGATCAATTCTATAGTCAAATAAGAATAGAATCACAAATTAGTAATTAAACTCATTGATAGAATCTGTGATAGGTTTGAAACTCGAATAAGTGGATTAATTGGTTTGCTCATCTGTTAAATCAAAAATCTAAAAAACCCCCCTTTTAATTTCAATTTTCAATTCGGTTATTATTAATATATTAGAAGTCCTTGCGAAATGATTCGATTTATTACCTCTATTTACATTTTATCAATTGTATTTGACCCGTGTGCAACAGCGGATCAAATTGGCGCCGTTGCCGGGGACTCTCTAATAATAATATTAACCCTGTTTTTAGGCGACTGTCTCGGATTGCTCCTAAATTTCGCCAGAAAAACATCAAGGAACATTACTCCGTATAAGTTTCTTATACAGAAACGACGGTCAAAATCCCAAATTCATTCTTTTAGACATTTTTTCAATTTTTTTAATTTTTCATATTCTCCAAAAATTCCAACAAAATTTGTGTTGCCTTTATTTGAATTTTAGAAATTTTTTATGGTATTTTTATATTTTTTGGATTTTATTTGATAGGGTTTTCTATTTTTCACTTCAATTTTAGCATTTGGGACATTGTTGGAATTTTCAGAATTGTTATTTTGTATTGCATTGTTATGATGATGCATGACTATGGCTAGTTCTGTGAATTTTCATTCTCTTGAACCTGAAATAGATAGGACATTTCATTTAGGTTGTAGACTTAATAGAGTTGCTAGTGTTAACGAGTTAGAGTTAGATACTGAAATTGACAACTTGTTGCAAAATATGGCTGATGCGAATAATAGAACCTTAAGACAACTTGTTGCACCTAATGAATTATAATGCATTATGTATCACATATCCTGAAGTTAGTGTACCATTTGAACTGAAATCTGGTTTAATAGATTTGCTTCCAAGGTTTAATGGTCTTGCAGGTGAGGATCCCCACTTGAAGGAATTCCATGTTGTGTGTTCTACCATGAAGCCTCAAGGAGTCACAAAAGACAACATTAAGCTAAGAGCCTTTCCATTTTCACTCTAAGATGCTGCCAAGGACTGGTTATACTACCTTCAACCAGGTTCTGTTACAAGTTGGAATGATCTCAAGATATTGTTTCTAGAAAAATTCTTCCCTGCCTCAAGAGCTGCTTCAATCAGAAAAGAAATATGTGGCAATAGGCAAATTGACAGGGAATCATTACATGAATATTGGGAGAGATTCAAGAAATTAATGTCAAGCTGTCCTCATCACCAGATTTCTGAACAATTGCTCATCCAATATTTTTATGAAGGCTTGCTACCTATGGATAGAAGCATTTTGGATGCTGCTAGTGGGGGAGCACTTGTCGATAAGACCCCAGAAGCGGCAAGGACTTTGATTGAGAACATGTCCATTAACTCTCAACATTTTACAACTAGAAATAATTCAACAGTGTTGACAAAGGGTGTGAATGAAATTCAAGCTTCTTCCCACAAGAATTTAGAAGGAAAACTTGATGAGCTTACATCTTTAGTAAAAAAATTGGCAATAGGTAAAACCCAAGCAGTTGTTTGTGGTATTTGCACTTCTCCAGAGCATCCTTCAAATTCATGTCCTACATTGCAAGGAGACCCAATTGCTGATGCTCCTCAAGCATATGCAGCAAATATGTACAATCATCAAGCCAACTATGATCTATCATCTAACAGGTATAATCCTGGTTGGAGAAACCATCCCAACTTGAGATGGGGGAATTCATCTGCACAACAGCAACCTAGGCAGCAACAACAAAATATTCCTCAACAGCAAAACAATGCACCTTCATTAGATGGCCTCATTAAACAGATGGCTATCCAGAATCTCCAATTTCAACAAAGAACGGATTCCACCATTCAAAATTTGGAAACAAAGATTGGCCAGCTAGCTACTTTAATCAATCAATTACATGCTCAGGGGTCAAACCAATTGCATGCACAGTCAGTAGTAAACCTAAATGCTCCCAATGTTAGTGCAACTACATTGAGGACTAGGAAAGTTGTTGAAATACCAAAGGTACCTAAAACTGTAGTGAAAAATAACAAGGTTGCTGAGGATACTTTGATATATGAAACTGTTGATGTTGAGCAAAATGCACCACTTCCTTTTCCTCAAAGGGCAGTGAAGACTAAGAAAATGGACAAGGCAGATAGGGACAACGAGATCCTAGATACATTTAGGAAGGTGGAAGTGAATATTCCCCTTCTTGAAGCAATTAAACAGATTCCAAGATATGCAAAATTTCTAAAAGATTTGTGCACACACAAGAGAAGGTTAAAAGGTAATGAAAGAGTAAACATGGGGCGAAATGTTTCAGCCCATGCCTCAGAAATGCAAAGATCCATGAACTTTTTCCATTCCATGTACCATAGGCAATAGTCAATTTGAAAATGTTATGTTAGATTTAGGAGCTTCCATTCACGTTATGCCTGCATCTATTTTTAACTCTTTTGCTCTTGGACCTTTACAAAGTACAGGTGTTACCATTCAATTGGCGAACAGGAGCAATACTCGTTCCGCTGGACTTGTGGAGGATGTACTTGTATGAGTTAATGAATTGATATTTCCTGCAGATTTTTACATTCTGGACATGGAGGGAGAGAATAAGTCCAACAGGGCGCCTATCATCTTAGGCAGACCATTCTTGAAAACTGCTAGAACAAAAATTGATGTGCGTGTTACCATTCAATTGGCGAACAGGAGCAATGCTCGTCCCACTGGACTTGTGGAGGATGTACTTGTTTGAGTTAATGAATTGATATTTCCTGCAGATTTTTACATTCTGGACATGGAGGGAGAGAATAAGTCCAACAGGGCGCCTATCATCTTAGGCAGACCATTCTTGAAAACTGCTAGAACAAAAATTGATGTGCATGCTGGAACTCTATCCATGGAATTTGGTGATAGCATTATAAAAAGTTTAACATCTTTGATGCTATGAAACACCCCATGGAAGAGCATTCTATTTTTCAAATTGAATTGCTCGTTGATTTGGTTGATGACACTTACCTCGATATGTTTGCTACTGATTTTCCTTCATTTTCTGGTTTTGATGATACTTATACTTGTGAATTATGTACAGATACTCAGTTGTGCTTTGTGTGTGCTGAGATGGAAGCTGCCTTGCAGGTTGATCATTGCGCTGATATTGATATTTCTACTAACATAATTGATTTTGCAGACTTAGCTTCGACCACTGGTGTTGTACCTTCCCTTGAACAACCACCGAATATAGAGCTTAAACCACTTCCTGAAAATTTGAAATATGCATATTTTGAAGGAAGTGGCAAGTTACATGTGATTATTTCAGCCAAACTTGACGATGAACAGAAAGATGAGTTGTTGCAGATTTTGAGAAAACACAGGAAGGCAATCGGATGGACCTTGGCTGATATTCCTGGTATTAGCCCATCCATGTCTATGCATAGGATACTACTGGAGGACGGGGTAAATTCAGTTAGGTAGCCCCAAAGGCGACTTAACCCATTAATTTTGGATGTTGTAAAAAAAGATGTGACCAAGCTCTTGCAAGTAGGCATTATATACCCCATCTCTGATAGTCAATGGTTGTGCCCAGTGCAGGTAGTCCCTAAGAAAACTGAACTCACAGTGGTTAAAAATGAAAATAATGAACTTATCCCCATACGAGTGCAGAAAGCTGGAGGGTATGCATCGATTACAGGAGACTAAACCAGTCAACTAGAAAAGACCAGTTTCCTTTACCATTCATTGATCAGATGCTTGAACGTTTGGCTGGTAAGTCACATTATTGTTTTCTTGATGGTTTTTTTGGTTATTTTTAGATCCATATTGCACCAGAGGACCAAGAAAAGACTACATTCACTTGTTCTTTTGGAACATTTGCCTACAAGAGGATGCCCTTTGGCCTATGCAATGCTCCTGGCAACTTCCAACGCTGCATGATTAGTATTTTCTCTGACTGGATAGAAAATTGCATTGAAGTTTTCATGGATGATTTTACTATGTATGGTTCCTCATTTGATGCATGCTTGAACAATTTAGATAGAGTTTTGCATAGATGTATTGAAACTAACCTTGTGCTGAATTATGAAAAATTTCATTTTATGGTTGAACAAGGAATAGTTTTGGGACATGTGATCTCTAAAAATGGGATAGAAGTGGATCCTGCCAAGATTGATGTGATTTGAAATTTGCCTTACCCATCTTGCATCCGCGAGATTCGTTCTTTTCTTGGCCATGTAGGTTTTCAGCAAAATAGCTCTTCCGCTATCAAATTTGTTGCAAAAAGATGTCAATTTCACCTTCGATGTCAAATTCAAGAAGGCGTTTGATTTCTTAAAGGCAGCACTAACCTCTACTCCCATAATTCAGCCACCCAATTGGACCCTCCCTTTTGAAATTATGTGTGATGCATCTAACTATGTCGTGGGCGAAGTCCTTGCACAAAGGGTTGGTAAGGCTGCCCATGTTATTTATTATGCTTCTAGGACTTTAGATTCTGCACAGGCTAATTATACACCCACTAAGAAGGAACTTTTAGCTATTGTTTTTGCAATTGATAAGTTTAGATCATATTTTTTAGGTTCGAAGGTAGTTGTTTTTACTGACCATGCAGCTTTGAAGTTCTTGTTGAAGAAACCAGAAGCAAAGCCGAGATTGATCCGGTGGATGTTGTTACTCCAAGAATTTGATTTAGAGATTAAAGATAAGAGTGGAGCTGAAAATTTGGTGGCAGATCATTTAAGCATAATAGAAATGGATGAGGACCCCATCCCCATTCAAGATGACTTCCCTGATGACTCGGGTTTCTTTTGGCCCACTTTGTTTAAATGTGCTTTTGAGACTTTCAAAACTTGTGAACATTGCTAAATAGCAGGAACAACAATCACTTGTAGGAGTGAGATGCCTTAACAACCTATGCTTTTCTGTGAAGTATTTGATGTGTGGGGCATTGACTTTATGGGCCTTTTTCCTGTATCTTTTGGTTATGTCTATATTTTACTAGATGTTGATTATGTTTCGAAGTGGGTGGAAGCAATACCCACTATAACTAACGATTCTAAATTTGTTCCATGTTTTATCAGATCAAATATCTTTTGCAGGTTTGGAATACCCCGAACCTTCATAAGTGATCAAGGCACGACTTGAAGAAGCTCTTTGGGCTCATAGAACAACCTACAAAACACCAATAGGAATGTCCCCTTATCGATTTGTGTTTGGTAAGGCATGCCATCTCCCAGTAGAAATAGAGCACCGTGCTTATTGGGTGGTCAAGAGTTGTAATCTTGAGATGGAGAAAGCAGGTTTGGAAAGAAAGCCTCAATTACAAAAACTTGAAGAGCTTAGACTTGAAGCACACGAGAACTCTCGCATCTATAAGGAGAAAACTAAGTACTTTCATGATAAGATGATTTCTAGGAAGAAATTTTCCATTGGCCAAAAAGTTTTATTGTTCAACTCCCGTTTGAAAGTTATGGGTGGGAAACTTCGATCGAAGTGGATTGGCCCTTTTGTTGTTACTAACATTTTTCCTCGCGGTGCAGTGGAAATAAAAAGTGAAAACACCGAAAAAATGTTCAAAGTAAATGGAAAACGCCTCAAGCTATACCATGAGAGCTTTATGCGTGAAGATTCTACCATAGAAGAACTCTCCTTGGAAAAGCCCACCTACACTGAAGTTTGAACAGGGAGCTCCCTTTCCTTACTCTTATTTCATACTTGTTACTTTCATTAAGGACAATGTGTAATTTAAGTGTGGGGGTATTATTTAGGATTCTATTTGTTATGATTTTAATTATTATAATTTCAAAAATAATAAAAAATAATAAATAATAAATAATAAAATAAAATAAATAAAATATGGACATTGCATTGCATGCTTTTCATCAGATTTTATGGTTGTAAATGTTGAGAGTTTTGTTTGAATTAGCATGATTAGATAGTATTTTTGCATTCTTGGTAAAATAAATTGGATTAAAATGTTAAATTATGTATCATTTGTGATAAGTCATTAACCTTTGTGAGATTTTTGAGCCTTATTATGAATGGAATACATTTTTCCATCCTTTTTTTTTCTTGTGTGTTATCTCACTCATGATTGCTAGATACCCCAGAACTTGACTTGACTCTTGTCCGCATGCATATATTGAAATGATCTAGGCATTTATTTCTAATTAAGCTACCAGCCAAATAAGCCTACCCTAAAATTATCCATTTGTTTAAGCCCCTTTGAGCCTAATTACCCCATTTTTTTTGTTATATAGCTCATTACAAGTCTAAATGTGAAAACAATGAACTGCCTCAATCATGGGGGATAAAGGAGTCTATCCTTACATGAGCGTAGGGTGCTCAACTTGTTTGTTTAAATTTGATGGCGATGATAAAAAAAAAAAGAAAGAAAGAAAAAAAAAGTAATATATATATATATATATTCTGAGGAAAAATGGTTGTGTTATGAACAAAGAGAGTATGAAAATAAAAATAAAAGTTAATGATGTTTTGTTGAGTTACTTAATGTTGTTTTTCTCTCTTCATCATTACTCGTTTATTCTCTTTGATTTTCAGCGCTAGTCTCCTTAGGATTATCTCACCCTTACCTTGGCCACGTTCCAACCTAAATAAAGACCTTTTGATCATTATCTGCATGTGTTTTAAATATAGATTATAGAGGCTTGTCAAGCCTATGGTAGTGCTAGCTTTCCTGATATGTTTTGAGTGTAAACAGTAGCCCAAACACTTTGAGAGAATTTTATATCCTGGGAGGACTCTATCACTTATGATACATTTTTTAGTTAACTTGTCCTCTTATTTGCCTTGGTTGTGATAAAAAAACTATTCATAATTGCCCTAAGCTAGAAATATTTTTCTCTCTCACCACTTTGCATTCATAAGAATATTTGGAATCACATGCATTATTTTGCTCAGAGTGCAAAAGTTTAAGTGTGGGGGAATTTGATCATAGCATTTGGGAACATGTTTTTAGCTTTTTAGTTTGGTATTTTAAAAGCTCTTTATAGCTTAGATTAATATTTTTAGCTTGTTTCTAAACTTTGGGTCGAATTTGAATTATAATTTTATTATTAGCATTTTAACTTTCTTATTTATATTTTGACTCTTTCTCGCTCTCTAGGTCATAACTTGAGCTCTGGATATCGGATTGGCACATATGATCAGGCATTGGAAAGATAAAAATATGAGCTACAACTTTTGTGTTGGAAGGAAAGACCAATTCCGAACTTTACGCAGCTGAAATTGCAAATTTCGTAATCTGTATATTTGTAATAAACCCTAAAGTCCAATAACAAGTAGCGGGCTACTTATTTGTAATAAACCCTTTAATTAGCGGTCCAATTACAAGTCCAATCTGTATATTTGTAATAAACCCTTTAATTAACAAGTACTATATATTGGCAGTTTTGTTTCTTTTCAAGGGCGGAAAAATTAGGATTCAAACTGCTACAAGAAATAAACAGTTTTATTTTAATTTCATGGAAGACTAATTTAATAAGATTAATCCACGAGTTCAGAGTTTCATCAACACATTGAGATTCAAGTTACACGGTCAATTTCTATTCATGATTCTATTCTTGTTTATTTGATTATATTGATATTTTGATTGCTTAAATTGAATTTCAATAAGATTGATTAAATTTATTTGACAGAATTTGGTTTCGGGTTCTAATTGAATTGAATTATAATTTTGCGACGCTTGATCGTGAATTATAATATTTTGATGATTGTGATGCTTAATTCAATCAAAGAAACTAAATTCACATAGGATTGATTACACTTGTTTGATCAATTCTATAGTCAAATAAGAATAGAATCACAAATTAGAAATTAAACTCATTGATAGAATATGTGATAGGTTTGAAACTCGAATAAGTGGATTAATTGTTTTGCTCATCTGTTAAAACAAAAATCTAAAATACCCCCTTTTAATTTCAATTTTCAATTCGGTTATTATTACTATATCAGAAGTCCTTGCGAAACGATTCGAGTTATTACCTTTATTTACATTTTATCAATTGTATTTGACCCGTGTGCGACAGCGGATCACTCCACTCCTGGTGGTGCCCTTCCGTCAATTCCTTTAAGTTTCAGTCTTGTGACCATACTCCCCCTGGAACCCAAAGACATTGATTTCTCATAAGGTGCCAGCGGATTCCTAAAAGCAACATCCACTAATCTCTGGTCGACATCGTTTATGGTTGAGACTAGGACGGTATCAGATCGTGTTCGAGCCCCCAACTTTCGTTCTTGATTAATGAAAACATCCTTGCCAAATGCTTTCGCAGTTTTTCGCCTTTCATAAATCCAATAATTTCACCTCTGACTATGAAATACGAATGCCCCCGACAGTCCCTGTTAATCATTACTTCGATCCCGAAGGCCAACATAATAGGATCATAATCATGTGGTGTTATCCCATGCTAATGTATCCAGAGCGTAGTCTTGCTTTGAGCACTGTAATTTCTTCAAAGTAACAGCGCCGAAGGTATGGCCCGACCAATTAAGGCTAGAAGCGCATCGCCGGCAGAAGGGACGAGCCAACCGGTGCACACCAGAGTCGAGCCGATCGACCCAACCCAAGGTCCAACTACGAGCTTTTTAACTGCAACAATTTAAATATACGCTATTAGAGCTGGAATTACCGCGGCTGTTGGCACCAGACTTGCCCTCCAATGGATCCTCGTTTAAGGATTTAGATTGTACTCATTCCAATTACCAGACTCAATGAGTCCGGTATTGTTATTTATTGTCACTACCTCCCCGTGTTAGGATTGGGTAATTTGTGCGCCTGTTGCCTTCCTTGGATGTGGTAGCCATTTCTCAAGCTCCCTCTTCGGAATCGAACCCTAATTCTCCGTCACCTGTCACCACCATGGTAGGCCACTATCCTACCATCGAATGTTGATAGGGCATAAATTTGAGTGATGCGTCGCCAGCACAAGGGGTGTGCGATCCGACGAGTTATCATGAATCATCAAAGCAATAGGCAGAGCTTGCGTCGACCTTTTATCTAATAAATGCATCCCATCCAGAAGTCGGGGTTTGTTGCACGTATTAGCTCTAGAATTACTACGGTTATCCGAGTAGTAGATACCATCAAACAAACTATAACTGATATATGACCCATTCGCAGTTTCATAGTCTGTATTAGTTCATACTTACACATGCATGGCTTAATCTTTGAGACGAGCATATGACTACTAGCTGGATCAACCAGGTATCATCCATTAATGACTCTGCCATAATGCAAGCTTTGCGCCCACAAAAGGCAATCATAACATGCAGAACAACATACATAATTTAAGGCAACCATTATTTAGGGACAATGTGAAAAACACAAAAGTTCATCTCAAGCACTGCGTCTAAAGATTCTGTCAATACATGGGCACCTCGCTAGACATACGAGTACATCTAGAAAGGGCTCAAGCGTAAAACTAAAAAAGCCACCACAAGACCGTGAAACGAAAAGCGATGGATCAAGCCTAACAAGCCACACATATACTGTTTTAAAGGTAAGCAAAATAGGAACCACATACGAACACCAAGGGCATACAACGAAAACTGACAAGGATTACATGCAGACCGTTCAATGCAAAAGCATAAAGCCAACAAACACAAATATCCAAAGCACATCTCACACGCCAACGCATCAGCAAGACCCAACATCAACGAACGCACCACGCCCCACAATGCAAAGCCCTACAAGCACATAAAGTCGTCCAACAATACCGGCTCTACATCGCTAAGCATGACAAATTAAATCCAAGGGACAAAACCTGAGGGACGCGTCCTTCTGAGTCGGGACAACTACATCAGGGCGTGACTCATGGAACAACTAATTCCAATGGTTAACTTTAATCTAGGACCGAATGAAGGACCAATAAGAAACCTAACCTATTTAAAAGCTCAATGTAGTCATGCCACGAGTTGGGACAACTGCATCGGGGCGTGACTCATGGAACCACTCAATCCAAGGGTTAACTTTAATCTAGGACCAAATGAAGGACCAATAAGAAATCCAACGTATTTAAAAGTTCAATGTAGTCACGACCCAAAGGCAACCAAGTTCCGAGATTAGCCCACCACCCATGAATCATTATGCCGTTGTCTGTGAAGACTGGAGCAAGCACGAGGATGATCCATGAAACCCAACACCAGCTTGGTTGACACTGGTGAAGGTGCCCTAATACCTCGAGAGCATAGGAAATAGCTTACCACAACTCGAACAACATCTACCCGTGAGATGCCAATTCCTGTGTGAGTCATGTTCACTACCACCTAAACCCGGGGGGAGCAGTCCATGACTAAAGTGTTTGGGACTTTCCAAGCTAGCCAGCCCAGTCAACGAGCTTTCCCAGCCAGTTTCAGAGATTGACGAGGCTGCCCAAGACATATTGTACTTGCCATAGTCATAAAAAGTGACTACGACCCAAGTATGTCCAAGCCATTCACGCCATGCAAGAGCTAGCAAAATCTTTCTGAGAGCTGGCAAAAGCTGGCCGAGTCAGCCCGTGCACACCCTAGCTTTCCCAGCCAGTTACAGAGCTGGACGAGGCTCCCCAAGATATACCGTACCTGCCATAGTCACAAAAAGTGACTACTACCCAAGTCTGTCCAAGCCAGTCACGCCCAACAAAAGCTGGCAAATTATGTCCGAGAGCTGGCAAAAGCGGGCCGAGTCAGCCCATGCACACCCAAGTCATGACTTGCGATGTCCTCCACCCATATATGTCTGAAGTGTTTTTTCCAGTTTTGTAGAAAGAAAGCCTTTTTTTTTGCTATAAGAGGAAAACCATTTTTGAGGGACCTAGACTTCGAATTTTTTCATGAAAGTTTGCACGAATGTTTATCTAAACAATAATAATATACTAAAAAATTTGGAATTTTTTGACAAACGGTGAATTTTTTTAAATTTTTTTCAAGTTGAGGTACCTAGACTTGGAATTTTTTCTTGAAATTTTACAGGAACATTGTCAATAATTCAAAAACACTTCCCACAAAAAATTGGAATTGTCTGACAAGGGATTATTTAATTATAATTTTTTAAAGTGCAGAAAAAATTATTAAAAATTATTTAAAAAATAGAAAAATTTAGTTATGAGCAAAATTTATTTTGGGACTTACATCATAAAACACATAACATGGACATCAAAATTTTAATTGAAAACAAAATTTGGATTGCGTTACTAAGTGACTGGTGACTGATTACTGGGTGACTAAGTGTAGGCCAACCAGCCAGCCTGGTGACTGGTGACTGAGTGCTGGCCAACCAGCCAGCCTGGTGACTAGGTGACTGAGTGCTGGCCAGCCAGCCAGCCTGGTGACTGGTGACTGAGTGCTGGCAAGCCAACCAGCCAGCCTGGTGACTGTTGACTAAGTGTTGGCCAGCCTGCCTGGTGACTTGAGACTGAGTGCTGGCCAACGAGCCAGCTTGCTTGCCTGACGACTAGGTGTTGGCCTGGTGACTAGGTGACTAAGTGTTGGCCAACCAGTCTGCCTGGTGGCTAGGTGACTGAGTGTTGGCCCTGTGATTGAATGCTTGCCTTGTGACTGACTGGTGTTTGTTACTAGTTACAAGCGCGCCACGTCTTAGTCGTAGTCGTCGCGCGCGCGTCTTTATTTACCCACATCCGATTAAAAAAATTGATTTTGTTGCTACGCCCCTCAACTAGCAAGCAAACACGTGTGTGCGCCACGTCCACGTCTTAGTCGTAGTCGTCGCGCACGTGTCTTGATTGACCCACATCCGATTGAAAAAATGATTACATTGCTACACCCCTCAACTAGCAAGCCAACACACACGCGCGCCACATCCACGTCTTATTCGTAGTCGTAGTCATAGTCGTAGTCGTCGTGCGCGCGTCTGGAGTTACCCACATCCGATTGAAAATATTGATTCCATCGTAGTCGTGGTAGAAGTGCTCGCGCGCGTGATGGTTTTATACATTCGAGCCAAATTTTTTATTTTGCTACACCGTCCGTCAATTCACAAGCCAACAGTTACCTAATCATACCCACATCCTTCCAATTCTTTTTTGTCCTGGCGCTGGCCTACAATCTAGCTCTCTGCAGGAGCACACATACCGTCCCCTATATATGTCTGAAGTGTTTTTTCCAGTTTTGTAGAAAGAGAGCCATTTTTTCGCTATAGGAGGAAAACCACTTTTGAGGGACATTGAATTCGAATTTTTTCATGAAAGTTTGCACGAATGTTTATCAACGCAATAATAATATCCTCAAAAAAATTTGGAATTTTTTTGAGAAACGGTGAATTTTTTTTAAAAAATTATAAGGGGCACATATTCGAGTTGAGGTACCTAGACTTGGATTTATTTCTTGAAATTTTACAGGAACATTGTCAATAATTCAAAAACACTTCCCACAAAAAAATGGAATTTTCTGACAAGGGATTATTTAATTATAATTTTTTAAAGTCTAGAAAATATTAAAAATATTACTAAAAAATATTTAAAAAATTAAAAATTTAATTTTGAGCAAAATTTATTATGGGACTTGCATCATAAAACCCATAACATGGACATCCAAATTTTGATTGCGTTACTAAGTGACTGGTGACTAGTGACTGAGTGCAGGCCAAAAAGCCAGCCTGCTTGCCTAGTGACTACGTGTTGGCCTGGTGACTGAGTGACTAGTACCTGGTGACTGAGTGCTGGCCAGCCAGCCAGCCTGGTGACTAGGTGACTGAGTGCTGGCCAGCAAGCCAGCCTAGTGACTGGTGACTGAGTGCTGGCAAGCCAGCCAGCCAGCCAGCTTGGTGACTGAGTGATGGCCAGCCAGCCAGCCTGATGACTGGTGACTGAGTGCTGGCAAGCCAGCCAGCTAGCCTGGTGACTGGTGACTGAGTGCTGGCCAACGAATCAGTCTGCTTGCCTGGCAACTAGGTGCTAGCCTGGTGACTGAGTGTTGGTACATCTAGAAATGGCTCATACAAGTACACGTGCTTCTGAAAGGGCTCATACGTAAAACAACAAAAGCCACCATAAGACCTAGCAACAGCAGGGGATGGATCAAGCCTAACATGCCACACAGATATCGATTTAAAGGTAAGCTAAACAGGAACCACATACTAACACCAAGGGCGTACAACGAAAACTAACAAGGATTACATACAGACCGTTCAATGAAAAAGCACAGAGCCGACAAACACAAATATCCAAAGCACATCTCACATGCCAACACGTCAGCAAGACCCAACATCACCGAACGCACCACGCCCCACAATGCAAAGCACTACAAGCACATGAAGTTGTCAAATAATGTCGGCTATACATCGCTTAGCATGACAAATTAAATCCAAGGGACAAAACCTGAGGGACGCGTGCTTCCAAGTTGGGACAACTGCATCAGGGGGTGACTCATGGAACAACTAAATTCAAGGGTTAACTTTAATCTAGGGCCAAATGAAGGACCAATAAGAAACCCAATGTATTTAAAAGCTCAATGTAGTCACGCCACGAGTCGAGACAACTGCATCGGGGCGTGACTCATGGAAAAACTAAATCCAAGGGTTAACTTCAATCTACGACAAAATGAAGGACCAATAAGAAACCCAACGTATTTAAAAGCTCAATGTAGTCACGACCCGAAGCCAACCAAGTTTCGAGATTAGCCCACCACACATGAATCATTATGCCGCTGTCTGTGAAGACTGGAGCAAGAACTGGGACGGTCCATGGAACCCAACACCAGCTTGGTTGACACTGGTGAAGGTGCCCCAATACTCGAGAGCATAGGAAATTGCTTACTACAACTTGGACAACATCTACCTGTGAGATGCCAATTCAAGTCCGAGTCATGTTCACTAGCACCTAAACCCGGGGGAGCAGTCCATGACTAAGGTGTTAGGGACTTTCCAAGCCAGCCAACCCAATCCACGAGCTTTCCCAGCCAGTTTCAGAGCTGGACGAGGTTGCCCAAGACATACTGTACCTGCCATAGTCACAAAAAGTGACTACAACCCAAGTTTATCCAAGCCAGTCACGACCAGCAAGAGCTGGCAAATTCTATTCGAGAGCTGGCAAAAGCTGGCCGAGTCAGCTCGTGCACACCCTAGTCATGACCTGCGAGGTCATCCCCCCATATACGTCTGAAGTGTTTTTTTTCCAGTTTTGTAGAAAGAGAGCCCTTTTTCGCTATAGGAGGAAAACCACTTTTGAGGGACCTTGACTTCCAATTCTTTCATGAAAGTTTGCACGAATGTTTATCAACAAAATAGTAATATCCTCAAAAAAAATTGGAACTTTATTACCAACAGTGAATTTTTTTAAAAATTTATAAGGGCACATTTTCGAGTTGAGGTACCTAGACATGGAATTGTTTCTTGAAATTTTACAGGGACGTTGTCAATAATTAAAAAACACTTCGGACAAAAAGCTGGAATTTTCTGACAGGGTATTATTTAATTATAACTTTTAAAATGCAAAAAATATTAAAAATATTATCAAAAAATATTCAAAAATATTAAAAATTTAATTTTGAGCAAAATTTATTATGGGACTTGCATCATAAAACACATAACATGGACTTGCGTTACTACGTGACTGGTGACTAGTGACTAGTGACTCGTGACTAGATGACTGAGTGCAAGCCAGCCAGCCAACCTACCTTCTTGGTGACTACCTGCTGGCCTGGTGTCTATGTGACTCGTGACTGAGTGCTGGCCAGCCAACAAGCCTGGTGACTAGGTGACTAAGTGCTGGCCAGCCAGCCAGCCTGGTGACTGATGACTCGTGACTGGGGACTGAGTGCTAGCCAGCCAGCCAACCTGGTTACATGGTGACTGAGTGCTGGCCAGGCAGCCAACCTGGTGACTGGCGAATGGTGACTTAGTGCTGGCAAGCCAGCTAGCCAGCCTGGTGACTGGTGCTTGAGTGATGGCCTGCCATCCAACCAGCCTGCTTGCCTTGGGACTAGGTGTTGGCCTGGTGACTAGGTGACTGAGTGCTGGCCAGCCAGCCTGGTGACTGAGTGCTGGCTAGCCAGCCAGCCTGGCTGGTGACTGGGTGATTGAGCGCTGGCCAGCCAGCCTGCCTAGTGACTAAGTGATTGAGTGTTGGCCGTGTGATTGAGTGTTGGCCTTTATTACTAGGTACGGGTGTCAACTAGCATGCCAACACAAGTGCGCACGCCACGTTGATGTCTTAGTCGTAGTCGAAGTCGTAGTTGCGCGGACGCGTCTTGATTTACCTACATCCGAATGAAAAAATTGATTATGTTTCTACTCCCCTCAACTAGCAAGCAAACACACGCGCGCGACGCGTCTTAGTCGTAGTCGTAGTTGTCGTGCGCGCGTCTTGATTTACCCACATCCTTCCCAAAACATGCGTTCGTGCCCCATCCACGCCTACGTCATAGTCATGGTCGTAGTGTTCGCGCGCATGATGGTTTTCCACATTCAAGCCAAATTTTTAATTTTGCTACACCGTCCGTCAATTCACAAGCCAACAGTTGCCTTATCATACCCATATCCTTCCAATTTTTTTTTTGTCCTAGCGCTGACTTAAAATCTGGCCCTCGCCAGGAGCACACATACCGTCCCCTATATATGTCTGATATGTTTTTTCCAGTTTTGTAGAAAGACAATCCGTTTTTCGTTATAGGAGGAAAACCACTTTTGAGGGACCTAGACTTCGAAAATACGGATTTTGGTCCATTTTAGTTGGGTGGTAGGAAAATCGGCCGAAAAGTCTAGTAGAAATTGAGGACCGGGAGACCCTTATAGCATTCTTCTCCAAAATTTATAAATGCGTTCCGGGATCCGCGCGAGATTTCAATCACTAGCCATAGTCCAGTCCGAAAAAACAGATTCTGGTCCCTTTTTCTCGTGGGGTTCGAAAATCGCACGAAAATTCCATATGAAATCAAGGACCAAAAGACTCTTATAGCATTCTTCTCTTAAATTTAAAACAAAGTTTCGTGTTCCGCTTCAGATTTTAAATACTAGCCATCGTCTTGTTCGAAAATAAGGATTTCGATCCATTTTCGTTCGATGGTACAAATATTGCCCGAAAAGTCCAAATGAAATAGAGGACCGGGAGACCCTTGTAGAATTCTACTCCTAAATTAATAATTGTGTTTCAGGTTCCGCGTCAGAATTCTGACACTATCCAACGTTTGGTCCGAAATTACGGATTTCGGTCCATTTTTGTCGGGTGGACCAAAAATTGCCCGAAAAGTCCATATGAAATTGAGGACTGGGAGACACTTATAGCACTCTTCTCCAAAATTTATAACTGTTTTACGGGTTCCACGCCAGATTTTAAACACTAACCATAGTCTGGTCCGAAAATATAGATTATGGTCCATTTTTGTAAAGGGGTACGAAAATCGCCCGAAAAGACCAGAGGATATCGAGGACCGGGAGACCCTTATAGCATTTTTCTCCAAAATTTATAACTGCGTTTCGGGTTTCAAACTAGATTTCTCACAGTAGCAACCGTCTGGTCCGAATATATGATTTTCAGTCTATTTTTGTCTGTTGGTACAAAAACCGCCCGAAAAGACTGGATGAAATTGAGGACCAGAAGACCCTTATAGAGTTCTTTTCTTAAATTTATAATTGTGTTTCGGGTGCCGCATCAGATTTCAAAAACTAGCCATTGTCGTGTACAAAAATACGGATTTTGGTTCGTTTTTGTCGGGTGGTACGAAAATGGCACGAAAAGTCTAGATGAAATCGAGGTCAAGGAGTTCCTTACAGCATTCTTCTCCTTAATTTCTAATTGTTTTTCGGGTTTCGAGTCATATTTTAAACACAAGCCATAGTTTGTTCCGGAACTACGGATTTTGGTCTATTTTTTTCGAGTGGTACGAAAATCGCCGGAAAGTCCATATGAAATCGAGGATCGAGAGACCCTTTTAGCATTCTTCTCCAAAATTTATAACTGTGTTTCAGGTTCGGCATCAGATTTCATACACTAGCCAAAGCCTGGTGTTAAAATACACAATTTTGTCCATTTTTGTCATGGGGTTTGAAAATCGCGCGAAACGTCCAGATGAAATCAAGGACCAGGAGTCCCTTTTAGCATTCTTCTCTTAATGTTATATTTGTTTTTCGGGTTCAACGCCATATTTCAAACACTAACCATCGTCTGGTCCGAAATTACATATTTTGGTCAATTTTTGTCGAGCAGGAGACTCTTATAGCATTCGTCTCCTAAAATACGAACTTCGGTCCATTTTTTTCGGGGGGTACCAAAATGGTTTGAAATGTCTAGTAAATCGAGGATCGGGAGACCTTTATAGCATTCTTCTCCAAAATTTTATAACTTTATTTTGGGTTCCGCGTCGGATTTCGAACACTAGCCATAATCTTGTTCGAAATTAGGATTTCTATCCATTTTTGTCGGTTGGTACGAAAATATCCCAAAAAGTCGAGATGAAATCGAGGACCGGGAGACCCTTATAGCATTCTTTTCTAAAAATATATAACTGTCTTACGGGTTCCGTGCCAGATTTCAAACACTAGCCATAGTCTGGTTTGAAAATACGGATTTCGGTATATTTTAGTCGGGTTGTACGAAAATCGCTCGAAACGTCCAAATGAAATCGAGGACTGGGAGACCCTGGTAGCATTCTTCTCCAAAATTTATAACGTTGTTTCGGGTTTTGCGCCAGATTTCAAACAATAGCCATCGTCTTATTTGAAAATACAGATTTCGGTCAATTTTAGTTAGGTGGTACGAAAGTCGCTCGAAAAGTCCAGATGAAATCGACGACCGGGATAACCTTATAGAATTCTTCTCCAAAATTTATAATTGTATTTTAGGTTCCGCGTCAGATTTCAAACACTAGATCGTCTTATTCGAAAATACGGATTTAGGTCTATTTTTGTCAGGTGGTACGAAAATCGCCCGAGAAGACGAGATGAAATCGAGGACTAAGAGACCCTTATATCATTCTTCTCCTATGTTTATAAATTTGTTTCAAGTTCCGGGTCGGATTTCAAACACTAGCCATAGTCTTCTTAGAAAATACGGATTTCGGTCCATTTTTGTCGGTTGGTACGAAAATCTCTCGAAAAGTTGAGATGTAACCGAGGACCTAGAGGCCTTTATAGCATTCTTCTCCAAAATTTATAACTGTGTTTCGGGTTCCACCCCAGATTTCAAGCACTAGCCATAGTCTTGTTCGAAAATACATATATTGGTCCATTTTAGTTGGGTGGTACAAAAATCGCTCAAAAAGTCCAGATAAAATCGAGGACCGGGAGACCCTTATCGAATTCTTCTCCAAAATTTATAATTGTATTTCGGGTTCCACATCAGATTTCAAACACTAGCCATCTTATTATTCGAAAATACGTATTTCGGTTTTTTTTTTTTCGGGTGGTACGACAATAGCAGGAAAGGTCCAGAGGAAATCGAGGACCGGTAGATCCTTATAGCCTTCTTCTCCTAAATATATAACAGTGTTTCAGATTCCGCGTCAGATTTTAAACACTAGCCATCGTCTGGTTCGAAAATAAAGATTTTTGTCAATTTTGTCGAGGGTACGAAAATCAACCGAAACGTCCAGATGAAATCGAGGACCGAGAGTCCCTTATAGCATTCTACTTCTAAATTCATAATTGTGTTTCGGGTTTCGCGTCAGATTTCAAACACTAGCCATCGTCTTGTTCGAAAATACGGATTTCTGTCCATTTTACTTGGGTGGTACGAAAATCGCCTGAAAAGTCTAGATGAAATTGAGGACCGGGAGACCCTTATGGCATTCTTCCCCAAAATTTATAAATGTGTTTCGTGTTCTGCGCCAGATTTCAAACACTAGCCATCGTCTGATCGACAAAAACGAATTTCGGTCCATTATTGTAGGGTGGTACGAAAATCACCAGAAAAGACCAGATAAAATCGAAGACCAAGAGACTCTTATGGCGTTCTTCTCCTAAATTTATAATTGTGTTTCGGGTTCCATGCCTGATTTCAAACACTAGCCATCGTATTGTATAAAAATACAGATTTCTGTCCATTTTAGTTGGGTGTTACGAAAATCGCCCGAAAAGTCTAAATGAAATCGAGGATCGGGAGACCCTTATATCATTCTTGTCCAAAATTTATAACTGTGTTTCGAGTTTCGCGCCAGATTTCAAACACTAGCCATCGTCTGGTTCAAAAATACACATTTTTGTCAATTTTTGTTTAAGGGTACGAAAATTGCCCGAAACGTCCAGATGAAAGCGAGGAGCAGGAGACTCTTATAACATTATTCTCGTAAATTTATATCAGATTTCAGTCTATTTTTGTCGGGTGGTACGAAAATCGCCCGAAAAGTCCAAATGAAATTGATGACCGAGAGACCCTTATACCAATCTTCTTCTAATTTCATAACTGTGTTTCAGGTTTCGCTTTAGATTTCAAACACTAGCCATCGTCTTGTTCGAAAATATGGATTTCGGTCCATTTTAGTTAGGTGGTACAAAAATCCCCCAAAAAGTCTAGATGAAATTGAGGACCGAAGACTCTTATAGCATTCTTCTGCAAAATTTATAAATGTGTTTCAGGTTCCGCGCTAGATTTCAAACACTAGCCATAGTCTGGTCCAAAATTACAGATATTGGTCAATTTTTGTCAAGTGGTACGTAAATCGCTGGGAAAGTCGAGATGAAATCGAGGACCGGAAGACCCTTGTGGCATTCTTCTCCAAAATCTGTAAATGTGTTTCGAGATCCGTGCTAGATTTCAAACACTAGACATCGTCTAGTCCGAAAATATGAATTTCGGTCCATTTTTATCGGGTGGTACATAAATCTCTCAAAAACTCCAGATGAAATCGAGGACCGGGAGACCCTTATAGAACTCTTATCCTAAATTTATAATTGTGTTTCGGGTTCTGCCTCATATTTCAAACACTAGCAATTGTTTGGTCCAAAAATACAGATTTCAATCCTTTTTTGTAGGGTGGAACAAAAATTGCCCGGAAAGTCCAGATAAAATCGAGGACTTGGAGACCCAAAGAGCATTCTTCTCCAAAATACATTCATTGTTTTCAGGTTCCGTGTCAGATTTTAAACATTAGCCATCGTTTTGTTCGTAAATACAGATTTCGGTCCATTTTAGTCGGGTGGTATGAATATCGCCCGAAAAGTCCACTAAAATCGAGGATCAGGAGACCTTTATAGCATTTTTCTCCATAATTTATAACTGTGTGTCGTGTTCCGCCCCAGATTTCAAACACTAGCCATCGTCTATTCGAAATATACGAATTTCGGTCCATTAATGTAGGGTGGTACGAAAATCGCTCGAAAAAACTAGATGAAATCGAGGACCAGGAGACCCTTATAGCATTCTTCTCCTCAACTTATAACTGAGTTTCGGTTTCCGTGTCAGATTTCAAACACTAGCCGTTGTTTGGTCCGAAAATACAGATGTTGACCCATTTTCACGGTCCGCGCCAGATTTTGAACACTTGCCATCGTCTGGTCCGGAAATACGAATTTCGGTCCATTTTTTTTGGGTGTTACGAAAATTGCACGAAAAGTGTAAATTAAATCGAGGACCAAGAGACCCTTATATCGTTCTTCTCCTAAATTTATAACTGTGTTTTGGGTTTTGTGTTAGATTTCAAACACTAGCTATTGTCTTGTTCGAAAATACGAATTTTGGTCCATTTTAGTTGGGTGGTACGAAAATCGCCCGAAAAGTCCAGATGAAATCGAGGACCGATATACCCTTATACCATTCTTGTCCAAAATTTATAACTGTGTTTCAGGTTTCGCGCAAGATTTCAAACACTTGCCATCGTCCCGTATGAAAATGCACATTTTGGTCCATTTTTGTTGAGGAGTGCGAAAATTTCCCGGAACATCTAGATGAGATCGAGGAGCAGGAGACTCTTATAGCATTCTCCTCCTAAATTTATAAACGATTTTCAGATTCTGCGTAAGATTTCAAATACTAGCCATTGTCTTTGTCGGGTGGTACGAAAATTTCCCGAAACGTTCAGATGAAATCGAGGACCGGGAGATCCTTAGAGCTTTCTTCTCCTAAATATATTACTGTGTTACGGGTTGCGCGTCAGATTTCAATTACTAGCCATCGTCATGTTTGAAAATATGGATTTCGGTCCATTTTAGTTATTTTGACGAAAATCGCCCAAAAAGTCTAGATGAAAATGAGGATCGGGTGACCCTTATACCATTCTTCTCCAAAATTTATAAATGTGTTTCGGATTCCATGCTAGATTTCAAACACTAGCCATAGTCTGGTCCGAAAATACAGATTTTGGTCCATTTTCGTCGAGGGGTACGTAAATCGCCTGGAAAGTCCAGATGAAAACAAGGATCGGGAGACCGTTATGGCATTCTTCGCCAAAATTTAAATTTGTGTTTCGGGTTCCGTGATAGATTTCCAATAATAGACATGGTCTGGTCCGAAAATACAAATTTCGGTCCATTTTTGTTGGGTGGTACAGAAATTGCCCGAAAAGTTCAGATGAAATCGAGGACCGGGAGACCCTTATAGAACTATTCTCCTAAATTTATAATTGTGTTTGGGGTTCCGCGTCAGATTTCAAACACTAGCCATCGTTTGGTCCGAAAAGACACATTTCAGTCAATTTTTGTCAGGTCGTACGAAAATAGTCCGGAAAGTCCGGACTAAATTGAGGACTTGGAGACCCATATATCATTCTTCTCCAAAATTTATTACTGGTTTTCAGGTTCTGCGCCAAATTTCAAAAGCTAGCCATCATTTGGTCTTTTTTTTTCGAGGTGTACGAAAATCGCTTGAAAAGTCTTGATGAAATTGAGGATTGACTGACCCTTATAGCATTTTTCTCATTAGTTTTTAATTGTGTTTCGGGTTCCGTGTCAGATTTCAAACACTAGCCATCGTTTTGTTCGAAAATACGGATTTTGATCCATTTTAGTTGGGTGGTACAAATATTGCCCGAAAAGTCCAAATGAAATCGAGGACTGGGAGACCATTATAGCTTTCTTCTCCAAAATTTATAACTGTGCTTTGGGTTTGGCGCCAGATTTCAAAAACTTGCCATCGTCTGGTCGGCAACAACGAATTTCGGTCCATTAATATCTGGTGGTACGAAAATCGCTCGAAAATACCAGATGAAATCGAGGACTAGGAGACCCTTATAGCATTCTTCTCCTTAAATTATAACTGAGTTTCGTGTTCCGTGTCAAATTTCAAACACTAGCAAGTGTCTTGTTCGAAAATACGGATTTGGGTTATTTTTGTCGGTGCTAGAAAACGCATGAAAAGTCTTGATGAAATCGAGGACTTAGAGACCCTTATAGTATTTTTCTCATAAATTTATAACTATGTTTTGGGTTCCTCATTAGATTTAAAAAACTAGCCATCGTCTTGTTCGAAAATATGGATTTCGGTCCATTTTTTTTGGGTGCTACGAAAATCTCCTGAAAAGTCCCGATGAAATCGAGAAACGAGAGACCCTTATAGCATTCTTCTCTTAAATTTATAATTGTGTTTCAGGTTCCGCGTCAGATTTCAAACACTAGACATCGTTTTGGTCCGAAAATACGGATTTCGGTCCATTTTTGTCAGGTGGTACGAAAATCGCCCAAAAGATCCAGTCAAATCGAGGACCAAGAGACCCTTATAGCATTGTTTTTCAAAATTTATAACCGTGTCTAGGGTTCGCCTCGTATTTTAAACACTAGTCATCGTCTTGTTGGAAAATACGAATTTCAGTCTATTTTTATTGAGGGGTACAAAAATTGCCTGAAATGTCTAGATGAAATTGGGGACCGAGAGACCCTTGTAACATTCATCTGAAATATTTATAAATGTGTTTCGGTTTCCGCGTCCGATTTCAAACACTAGCAATCGTCTTTTTTGAAAATATGGATTTTGGTCCATGTTTGTCAGTGGTACAAAAATAGCCCGAAAAGACCACATGAAATCGACGACGAGGAGACCCTTATAACATTCTTCTCCTAAATTTATAACTATGTTTCGGGTTCCGTGTTAGATTTTAAACACTAGCCATCGTCTTGTACGAAAATATGAATTGCGATCCATTTTTGTCTGGTGAAACGAAAATCGCCCAAAAAGTCAAGATGAGATCGAAGACCAGGAGACCCTTATAGCATTCATCTCCTAAATTTATAGCTGTGTTTCGGGTTCCGTGTCAGATTTCAAACACTAGCCATCATTGGTTCGAAACTACCGAATTTGGTCCATTTTTGTCGGGTGGTACGATAATCGATCGAAATTTCCCGATGAAATCGAGGACCGGGAGACCCTTATAGCATTCTTCTCCTAAATTTATCGCTGTGTTTCGGTTTCCGTGTCAGATTCCAAAATCTAGCCATCGTTTTGTCCGAAACTACGAAATTTGGTCCATTTTTTTGGGTGGTACGAAAATCGCCTGAATAGCCAAAATGAAATCGAGTACCGGGAGATCCTTATAGCATTCTTATCCTAAATATATAACAGTTTCGGATTGCCATCGTTTGGTTCGAAAATACGGATTTCCGTCCATTTTTGTCTGGTGGTACAAAAATTGCCCGAAAAGTCTAGATGAAATTGAGGACCGGGAGACCCTTATAGCATTCTTCTCTTAAATTTAAAACTGTGTTTCGGGTTCTGCTTCAGATTTCAAACACTAGCTATCGTTTTATTCGAAAATACGAATTTCGGTCCTTTATAGTCGGGTGATACGAAAATCACCCGAAAAGTCTAGATGAAACCCAGGACCAGGAGACCCTTATAGCATTCTTCTCCAAAATTTATAACTATGTTTCGGGTTCTGCGTCAGATTTGAAACACTTGCCATCGTCTTTTTCAAAAATACAGATATCGGTCTATTTTTGTCGTGTTGTACGAAAATCTCCTGAAAGGTCCATATGATATCGAGGACCGGGAGACCCTTATAGTATTTTTCTCCTAAATTTATAGCAGTGTTTTGGGTTCCGCGTCAGATTTCAAACACTAGCTATCGTTGAGTCCGAAAATATTGATTTCGGTCGATTTTTGTCGTGGGGTACGAAAATTTCTCGAAACGTTCAGATGAAATTGTGGACCGAGAGGCCCTTATAGCATTCTTCTCTAAAATTTATAATCGTGTTTCGGTTTCCGTGTCGAATTTCAAACTCTAGCCATCGTCAAGTCCAAAAATACGGATTTCAGTCCATTTTTTTTGGGTGGTACGAAAATCGCTCATAAAGTCTAGATGAAATCAAAGACCAACAGACCCTTATAACATTCTTCTCCTAAATTTATAGATGTGTTTCGGATTCCGCGTCAGATTTAGATCACTAGCCATCTTGGTCCGAAACTACGGAATTTGGTTTATTTTTGTTAGGTGGTACGAAAATCGCCTAAAAGGTCAAAATGAAACTAAGGACCGGGAGACCATTATACCATTCTTCTCCAAAATTTATAGTTGTGTTTCAGGTTCCGTGTCATATTTCCAACACTAGCCATTGTTTTGTCCGAAACTACGGAATTTGGTCCATTTTTGTTGGGTGGTATGAAAATCGCCTAAAAATTCCAAATGAAATCGAGGACCGGGTGATACAAATTCGAAAATAGAAATTCCGCGTCAGATTTTAAACACTAGCCATCATCTTGTTCGAAAATACAAATTTTGGTCCAATTTTGTACGATGGTATAAAAATCGCCCGTAAAGTCCAGATGAAATCGAGGACCAGGAGACCCTTATAGCATTCTTCTCCTAAATTTATATCAATGTTTTGGGTTCCACGTCAGATTTAAAAACACTAGCCATGATCTGGTTCGAAAATACAGATGTTGGACCATTTTTGTCGAGGGGAAAGAAAATTTCCCGAAAAGTCTACTTGAAATCGAACATCGAGAGACCCTTATATCATTATTCTTCGAAATTCATAACTGTGTTTCGGGTTTCGGGTCAGATTTCAAACACTAGCCATCGTCTTGATCGAAAATACGAATTTTGGTCCATTTTAGTTGGGTGGTAGGAAAATCGGCCGAAAAGTCTAGTAGAAATTGAGGACCGGGAGACCCTTATAGCATTCTTCTCCAAAATTTATAAATGTGTTTCGGGATCCGTGCGAGATTTCGATCACTAGCCATAGTCCAGTCCGAAAAAACATATTCTGGTCCCTTTTTTTCGTGGGGTTCGAAAATCGCACGAAAATTCCAAATGAAATCAAGGACCAAAAGACTCTTATAGCATTCTTCTCTTAAATTTAAAACGAAGTTTCGTGTTCCGCTTCAGATTTTAAATACTAGCCATCGTCTTGTTCGAAAATACGGATTTCGATCCATTTTTGTTCGGTGGTACAAATATTGCCCGGAAAGCCCAGATGAAATAGAGGACTGGGAGACCCTTGTAGAATTCTACTCCTAAATTAACAATTGTGTTTCAGGTTCCGCGTCAGAATTCTGACACTATCCAACGTTTGGTCCGAAATTACAGATTTCGGTCCATTTTTGTCGGGTGGTACGAAAATCGCCCGAAAAGTCATGATGAAATCGAGGACTTAGAGACCCATATAGCATTCTTCTTCAAAATTTATTTCTAGTTTTCAGGTTCCGCGTCAGATTTCCAACACTAGCCATCAGCTGGTCCGGAAATACAGACTTCAGTCTTTTTTTGTCGAGGGGTACGAAAATCATTCGAAAAGTCCAGATGAAAGCGATGACCGAGAGGTCCTTATAACATTTTTCTCCTAAATATTTAACTGTGTTCCGGGTTTTGTGTCAAATTTGAAACACTAGCTATCGTTTTATTCGAAAATTTGGATTTTGATCCATTTTAGTCGGGTGGTACGAAAATCTCCCGAAAGGTCCAGATGAAATCATGGACCGAGAGACCCTTATAAGATTCTTCTCCTAAATTTATAACTGTGTTTCGGGTTCCGCGTAAGATTTCAAACACTAGCAATCGTCTTGTTCGAAAATACGAATTTCGGTCAAATTTTATCGGATGGTACAAAAATCGTCTGAAACGTCCAGATGAAATCGAGGACCAGGAGACCCTTATAGCATTCTTCTCCTAAATTTATATCAATGTTTCGAGTTCCACGTCAGATTTCAAACACTAACATCATCTGGTTCGAAAATACAGATGTTGGACCATTTTGGTCGAGGGGTAAGAAAATTTCCCTAAAAGTTTAGTTGAAATCGAAGACCGAGAGACCCTTATATAATTCTTCTTCTATATTCATAATGTGTTTCGGGTTTCGCCTGAGATTTAAAACCCTAGCCATCGTCTTGATCGAAAATACGGATTTCGGTCTATTTTAGTTGGGTGGTAACAAAGTCGGCCGAAAAGTCCAGTAGAAATTGAGAACCGGGAGACCCGTATAGAATTCTTCTCCAAAATTTATAAATGCGTTTCGGGATCCGCACAAGATTTCAATCACTAGCCATAGTCCAGTCCGAAAAAACAGATTCTGGTCCCTTTTTTTTCGAGGGGTTCGAAAATCGCACGAAAATTCCAAATGAAATCAAGGACCAAGAGACCCTTATAGCATTCGTCTCCTAAATTTATAACGATGTTTCGTGTTCCGCTTCAGATTTTAAATACTAGCCATCGTCTTGTTCGAAAATACGGATTTCGATCCAATTTTGTTCGGTTGTACGAATATTGCCCGAAAAGTCCAGATGAAAAAGAGGACCGGGAGACCCTTATAGAATTCTACTCCTAAATTTATAATTGTATTTCAGGTTCCGCGTCAGAATTCAGACACTATCCATCGGTTGGTCAAAAAATACGGATTTCGGTCCATTTTTGTCAGGTGGTACGAAAATGGCCCCGAAAGTCCAAATGAAATCGAGGACTTGGAGAGCCATATAGCATTCTTCTTCAAAATTTATTACAAGTTTTCAAGTTCCGCGCCAGATTTCCAAAAGTAGCCATCGGCTGGTCCGGAAATACATATTTCGGTCTTTTTTTGTCGAGGGGTACAAAAATCATTTGAAAAGTTTAGATTAAAGCGAGGACCGAGAGGCCCTTATAACATTTTTCTCCTAAATATTTACCTGTGTTTCGGGTTTTGTGTCAAATTTGAAACACTAGCTATCGTTTTGTTCGAAAATTCGGACTTTGGTCCATTTTAGTCGGGTGGTACGAAAATCGCCCAAAAAGTCCAGATGAAATCGTGGACCGAAAGACCCTTATAGAATTCTTCTCCTAAATTTACAACTATGTTTCGGGTTCCGCGTTAGATTTCAAACACTTACCATCATCTTGTTTGAAAATACGGATTTCGATCCATTTATGTCGGGGTGGTACGAAAATCGCCTGAAAAGTGCAGATGAAATCGAGGATCACGAGACCCTTATAGCATTCTTCTCATTAATTTATAATTGTGTTTTGTTTTCCGCGCCAGATTTCAATCACTAGCCATTGTCTGGTCTCAAATAACGAATTTCGTTCCATTTTTTTCATACACTAAAAAAATCGTCCAAAAAGACAATATGAAATCGAGGACCAGAAGACCCTTATTGCATTATTCTCCTAAATCTATAATTGTTTTTTGGGTTCCGCGTAAGATTTTAAACACTAGCCATCATCTTGTACGAAAATACGGAGACCCTTATAGCATTCTTCTCCTAAATTTATAACCGTATTTTGGGTTTCGTGCCAGATTTCAAGCACTAGCCATCGTTTGGTCCAAAAATATATATTTATGTCTATTTTTTTCGATGGACACGAAAACTGCTCGAAAGGTCCAGATGAAATCGAGTATTGGAAGACCCTTGTAGTTCTTCAATTTTTGTCGAATGGTACGAAAATAGCCCAAAAAGTTCAAATGAAATCCAGGAGTGGGAGACCGTTGTAGCATTATTCTCCTAAATTTATTAATGTATTTCAGGTTCCGCATCAGATTTCAAACACTAGCGATCTTTTTGTTCGAATATACGGATTTGGGTCCATTTTTGTCTCGTCGTACGAAAATCTCCCAAAAAGTCCAGATGAAATCGAGGATCGGAAG
>NC_021162.2:16576346-16608108 GCF_000331145.2 Cicer arietinum | reverse complement strand
CGGAAGACCATTGTTGTATTCTTCTCCAAAATTATTAACTGTGTTTCAGGTTCCGCTTCTGATTTCAAACAGTAGCCATTGTCGGGTCTGAAAATACAGATTTTGGTCTATTTTATTCGGGTGGTACGAAAACCGCCCGAAAAGTCTAGATGAACTCAAGGACTAAAAGACCCTTATAGCATTCTTCTCAAAAATTTATGACTGGTTTTCAAGTTCCGCGCCAGATTTCAAATAGTAGCCATCGTTTGGTCCAAAAATACAATTTTTGGTGTATTTTTGTCGAGGGGTACAAAAATCGCCCAAAAAGTATTGATGAAATCGAGGATCGAGAGACCTTTATAGAATTCTTCTCCTAAATTTATATATGTGTTTCAGGTTCCGCGTCGGATTTTGAACACTAGCCAATGTCTTGTTCGAAAATACGGATTTCCGTCCATTTTTTTCAGGTGGTACGAAAATCTCCCGAAAAATGCAGATGAAATCGAGGATCGGGAGAGCCTTATAGCATTCATTTCGTAAATTTATTATTGTGTTTGGGGTTCCGGACTAGATTTCAAACACTAGCCATCGTTTGGTCCGAAATTACGAATTTCGGTCCATTTTTGTCGGATGGTACAAAAATCGCCCAGAAAGTCCAGATGAAATCGAGGACCAGGAGACCCTTATAGCATTCTTCTCCTAAATTTACATCAGTGTTTCGGGTTCCGAGCTAGACTTTAAACACTAGCCATAGTCTGGTCCAAAAATACAGATTTTGGTCAATTTTTGTCAAGGTGTACGAAAATCACCCGAAAAGTCCAGATGAAATCGAAGACCGGGAGACCCTTATAGCATTCTTCTTCTAAATTTATAAATGTGTTTTGGGTTCTGCATCATATTTCAAACACTAGCCATTGTCTTGTTCGAAAATACGGATTTCGATTCATTTATGTCAGGTGGTACGAAAATCGCTCGATAAGTCCAAATGAAATCGAGAACCGGGAGACCATAATAACATTGTTCTACAAAATTTATAATTGTGTTTCGGGTTCAGAATCAGATTTCAAACATTAGTAATCGTCTTGTTCGAAAATACGGATTTCGGTAGGGTGGTACGAAAATATGCTTAAAAGTCCAGGTGAAATCGAGGACTGGGAGATCCTTATAACATTGTTCTACTAAATATATAACAACGTTTCGGATTCCGCGACAGATTTCAAACCCTAGCCATCGTCTTGTTCGAAAATAAGTATTTTGGTAAATTTTAGTTGGGTGGATCGAAAATTGCCCCAAAAGTGCAGATGAAATCGAGGATCGAGAGACCCTTATAGCATTCTTCTCGTAAATTTATAACTGTGTTTCGGGTTCCGCACCAGATTTCAAACACTAGCCATCGTATTGTTCGAAAATAAGGACTATGGTCCATTTAAGGTAGGTGGTACGAAAATCGCTCGAAAAGTGGAGATGAAATCGAGGATCGGGAGACCCTTATAGCATTCTTCTCGTAAATTTATAACTATGTTTTGGTTTCCGCACCAGATTTCAAACACTAGCCATCGTATTGTCCGAAATTACAAATTTCGATCCATTCTTGTCACATTGTAGAAAAATCGCTCGAAATGTCCAGATAAAATCGAGGACCAGCAGACCTTTATAGCATTTGTCTCCTAAATTTATAACAGTCTTTCGGGTTTTGAGTCAGATTTCAAACACTAGCCATCGTCTGGTTCGAAAATACAGATGTTCGTCCATTTTTGGCGAGGGTTACAAAAATTTCCTGAAAAGTCCAGATGAAATCGAGGACCGAGAGACCCTTATAGCATTCTTCTTCTAAATTTATAACTGTGTTTTGGATTCCGCATCAGATTTCAAATACTAGCCATCGTCTTGTAAAAAATATGGATATCGGTCTATTATAGTTGGGTGGTACGAAAATCGCACGACAGATTTCAAATACTAGCCATCGTTTGGACCGAAATTACAGATTTTGGTCCAATTTTGTCGAGGGGTACGAAAATCGAGAAAAAAGTCCATATGAAATTGAAGACCAAGAGACCCTAATAGAATTCTTCTTCTAAATTCATAACTGTGTTTCGAGTTCCGCGTCAAATTTCAAACACAAGCCTTCGTTTGGTCCTAAAATACGGATTTCGTTCCAGTTTTTTCGGGAGGTACGAAAATCGCCCAAAAAATCTTGATGAAATCGAGGACTTGGAGACCCTAATAGCTTTCTTCTCCAAAATTAATAACTGCTTTTCAGGTTCCGCGCCATATTTCGATCACTAGCGATCGACTGGTCCAAAGATACAGATTTAAGTCTATTTTTGTTGAGGGGTACGAAAATCGCCTGAAAAGTCCAGATGAAATCGAGGATCAAGAGACCCTTATAGCATTCTTCTCCTAAATTTATAACCGTTATTCAGGTTCCGCGTAGGATTTTAAGCACTAGCCATCGTGTTGTACGAAAATACATATTTCGGTTTCTGTGAAATATTTGAAACAAAAGCCATTGTCTTGTACGAATATATGGATTTCGGCCCATTTTTGTCGGGTGGTATGAAAATCGCCCGAAAAGTCCCGATGAACTCGAGCACTTGGAGACCCTTATAACATTATTCACCTAAATTTATAACTACGTCTCGGGTTTAGCGTAAGATTTTCAACACTACCCATTGTTTAGTCCAAAAATAAAGATTTCGGTCCATTTTTGTTGAGGGGTACGAAAATCGCCAGAAAAGTCAAATTGAAATCGAGGACCGAGAGACCTTAATAGCATTCTTCTCCTAAATTTATAACTGTGTTTGGGTTTACCCGTCAAATTTCAAACACTAGCCATCGTCACGTCAGAAAATACGGAGTTCGGTCTATTTAAATCGGGTGGTACGAAAATCGCCCAAAAATTCCAGATGTAATCTAGGACTAGGAGACCCTTATAGCATTGTTCTCCTTAATATATAACAGTTTTTCGGGTTCCATGTCAGATTTCAAACACTAGCCATCGTCTAGTCCGAAAATACGGATTTCGGTCCATTTTTGTCAGGTGGTACGAAAATCGACCGAAAAGTTCAGATGAAATCCAGGAACGGCAGAACCTTTTAGCATTCTTCTCCTAAATTTATTAATTTTTTTTCGGGTTCCGCGTCAGATTTCAAATACTAGCGATCGTTTGGTCCGAAAATACGGATTTCGGTCTATTTTTGTCGGGTGGTACGAAAATCTCCAAAAAAGTCCAGATGAAATCAACGACCGGAACACCATTGTAGTATTCTTCTCCAAAATTTATAATTGTGTTTTGGGTTCCGCGTCAGATTTCAAATACTAGCCGTCATCGAGTCTGAAAATATGAATTTCAGTCCATTTACGTCGAAGGGTACGAAAATCGCCCTTAAAGTCCAGATGAAATCGTCAGATTTCAAACACTAGCCATCGTCTTGATCACAAGTACGAATTTCGGTACATTATTGTCAGGTGGTACGAAAATCTCCTGAAAAGACCAGATGAAATCGAGGACCGAAGAAACTTATAGCATTCTTCTCCTAAATTTATAACTATGTTTCATTGGTTCCACGTCAGATTTCAAACACTAGCCATCGTTTGGTCCGAAAATACAGATTTCGGTCCAATTTTGTCGGGTGGTACAAAAATCAATCAAAAAGACCAGATTAAATCCAGGAGACCTTTATAGCATTCTTCTCCTAAGTTTATACATGTGTCTTGGGTTCCGCGTTAGACTTTAAAAACTATCCATCGTCTTCTCCGAAAATACGGATTTCGATCCATTTTTGTCGGTTGGTAAGAAAATCTCCCGAAAAGTCCAGATGAAATCGAGGACCGGGAGACGCTTATAGCATTCTTCTCGTAAATTTATAACTATGTTTTGGGTTCCACGTCAGATTTCGAACACTAGTCATCGTCTTGTTTTAAAATACGGATTTCAGTCCATTTTTGTCTGGTGGTACGAAAATGTCCGAAAATTGTAGATGAAATCGAAGATAGGGAGACCCTTATAGCATTCTTCTCGTAAATTTAAAACTGTGTTTTGGGTTACGCGCCAGATTTTAAACACTAGCCATCGTCTGGTTCGAAATTACGAATTTCGGTCCATTTTTGTCGGATGGTACAAAAATCGCCCAAAAAGACCAGATGAAATCGAGGCAAGGAGACCAACACAACATTCTTCTCCTAAATTTATAAATGTGTTTCATGTTCCGCGTCAGATTTTAAACACTAGCCATCGTCTTGTTCGAAAATACGGATTTATGTCCATTTTTGTGGGTTGGTACGAAAATTGCCCGTAAAGTCTAGATGAAATCGAGGAATGAAGAAAGTTATAGCATTCATCTCCTAAATTTCAAACAGTGTTTCAAGCTCCGCGTCAGATTTAAAGTACGTGCAATAGTTTGGTCTAAGAATACGTAATTCGGTCCATTTTGGTAGGGTGGTACAAAAATCGCCTTAAAACTTGCAGATGTAATCGAGGACTTGGATACCCTTATAATATTCTTCTCCAAAATTTATCACTGGTTTTTAGGTTCTGCGCAAGATTTCAAACACTAGCGATAATCTAGTCCAAAAATACAGATTTCGGTCCATTTTTGATGAGGGGTACGAAACTCGCCTGGAAAGTCCAGATGAAATCGAGGACTTGTAGACCCTTATAACATTCTTCTCCTAAATTATAACTGTGTTTCGGGTTCTGCGTTTGATTTCGAGCACTAGCCTTTGTTTTGCCCGAAAATACTGAATATGGTCCATTTTTGGCCCGAAAATACTGAATATGGCCCGAAAATACTGAATATGGTCCAAAAAAGTCCAGATAGAATCGAGGACCGAAAGACCCTTATAGCACTCTTCTCCAAAATTTATAACTGTGTTTCGGGTTCCGTGCTAGATTTCAAACACTAGCCATCGTCTGATCCTAAAATACGTATTTTGGTCCATTTTGTCGTGGGGTACAAAAATCGCTCGAAAAGTCTATATGAAATAGAGTACCGAGAGACCCTTATAGGCTTCTTTTCAAAAATATATAATTTTGCTTCAGGTTCCGCTCAATATTTTCAATACTAGTATTCGTTTAGTCTGAAAATATTGTGTTCGGTCTAGTTTTGTTGTGTGGTACGAAAATTGCCCGAAATATCAAGATGAAATCGAGGACCTGAAGACCCTTATAGCATTCTTCTCGTAAATTTATAACTATGTTTTGGTTTCCGCACCAGATTTCAAACACTAGCCATCATCTGGTATGAAATTACAAATTTCGGTCCATTTTTGTCGGATAGTACAAAAATCGCCCGAAAAGTCTTGATGAAATCGAGGACCAAGAGACCCTTATAGCATTCTTCTCCTAATTTTATAAAAGTGTTTTGGGTTCCGCGTAAAATTTCAAACACTAGCCATCGTCTAGTTCGAAAATACGGATTTCGGTCCATTTTTGTCGGATGGTATGAAAATCGCCCAGAAAGTCCAAATGAAAATGATGACCGGGAGACCATTGTAGCATTCATCTCCTAAATTTATAACTGTGTTTCGGGTTCCGGGTTAGATTTCAAACACTAGCCATCTTTTCGTCCGAAAATTCGCATTTCGATCCATTTTTTTTGGGTGGTACGAAAATATTCCGAAAATTCCTGATGAAATGGAGGACCCGGAGACCATTGTAGCATTCTTCTCCTAAATTTATTACGGTGTTTCGGGTTCCGTGTCATTTTTCAAACACTAGCAATCGTTTGGTCTGGAAATACGGATTCCAGTCCATTTTTGTCGGGTAGTACGAAAATCGTCCGAAAAGTCCAGTTGAAATATAAGACTGTGAGACCCTTATAGCATTCTTCTCCTAAATTTATTACTGTGTTTCAGGTTCCACGTCAGATTTCAAACACTAGCCATCATGTTGTTCGAAAATACGGATTTCGATACATTTTTTCGGGTGGTAGGATAATCATCCGAAAAGTCTAGATGAAATAGAGGATTGAGAGACCATTGTAGCATTTGTCTTCAAAATTTATAACTGTGTTTCGGGTTCAACGTCAAATTTCAAACACTAGCCATCGTCTTGTTCGAAAATACGGATTTCGGTACATTTCAGTTGAATGTTACGAAAATCGCCGGAAAAGTCCAGATTAAATCGAGGACTTGGAGACCCTTATAGAATTCTTCTCCAAAATTTATAACTGATTTCGGGTTCCGCGTCAGTGTTTGAAGACAAGCCATCGTGTTCTTCAAAAATACGGATTTCGACCATTTTTGTCGGGTGTACGAAAATCGCCCAAAAAGTCCAAATGAAATCGAGGACAAGGGGACCATTGTATCATTCTTCTCCTAAATTTATAACTGTATTTCGGGTAGATAGAATTAAATCGAGGAGACCCTTATAGCATTCTTCTCCTAAGTTTATACCTGTGTTTTGGGTTTCGCGTTACATTTTAAACATTATCCATCGTCTTCTTCGAAAATATGGATATTGATCCATTTTTGTCGGTTGGTACGAAAATCTCCCGAAAAGTCCAGATGAAATCGAGGACCAGGAGAAGCCTATAGCATTCTTCTCGTAAATTTATAACACTAGCCATTGTCAAATTTCAAACACTAGCCGTCGTCTTGTTCGAAAATCCGGATTTCGATCCTTTTTTATCGGGTGGTACGAAAATCACCCGAAAAGTCCTAATGAAATTGAGGATCAGGAGACCCTTAAAGAATTCTTCTACTAAATTTTTAAATGTGTTTCGAGTTCCGCATCAGATTTCAAACACTAGCCATCGTCTTGTTCGAAAATACGGATTTCGGTCCATTTTTGTCGGGTGGTACGAAAATCACCTGAAATGTCCAGATGAAATCGTGGACCGGGAGACCCTTATAGCATTCTTTTCCTAAATTTATAACCTTTTTTTCGGTTTCCGTGAAATATTTGAAACAAAAGCCATTGTCTTGTACGAATATATGGATGTCGGCCCATTTTTGTCGGGTGGTACGAAATCGCCCGAAAAGTCCCGATGAACTCGAGCACTTGGAGACCCTTATAACATTCTTCACCTAAATTTATAACTACGTCTCGGGTTTAGCGTAAGATTTTCAACACTACCCATCGTCTAGTCCAAAAATAAAGATTTCGGTCCATTTTTGTCGAGAAGTACGAAAATCGCCCGAAAAGTCCAATTGAAATCGAGGACCGAGAGACCTTAATAGCATTCTTCTCCTAAATTTATAACTGTGTTTCGGTTTACCTGTCAAATTTCAAACACTAGCCATCGTCAGGTCAGAAAATACGGAGTTCGGTCTATTTTTGTCGGGTGTTACGAAAATCGCCCAAAAATTCCAGATGTAATCTAGGACCGGGAGACCCTTATAGCATTGTTCTCCTTAATATATAACAGTTTTTCGGGTTCCATTTCAGATTTCAAACACTAGCCATCGTCTGGTCCAAAAATACGGATTTCGGTCCATTTTTGTCAGGTGGTACGAAAATCGACCGAAAAGTTCAGATGAAATCCAGGAACGGCAGAACCTTTTAGCATTCTTCTCCTAAATTTATTAATGTGTTTCGGGTTCTGCAACAGATTTCAAACACTAGCGATCGTCTGGTCCGAAAATACGGATTTCGGTCTATTTTTGTCGGGTGGTACAAAAATCTCCAAAAAAGTCTAGATGAAATCAAGGACCGGAAGACCATTGTAGTATTCTTCTCCAAAATTTATAATTGTGTTTTGGGTTCCGCGTTAGATTTCAAATACTAGCCATCATCGAGTCTGAAAATATGAATTTCAGTCCATTTACGTCGAAGGGTACGAAAATCGCCCGAAAAGTCCAGATGAAATCGTCAGATTTCAAACACTAGCCATCGCCTTGATCACAAGTACGAATTTCGGTACATTATTGTCGGGTGGTACGAAAATCGCCTGAAAAGACCAGATGAAATTGAGGACCGAAGAAACTTATAGCATTCTTCTCTTAAATTTATAACTATGTTTCATTGGTTCCACGTCAGATTTCAAACACTAGCCATCGTTTGGTCCGAAAATACAGATTTCAGTCCAATTTTGTCGGGTGGTACGAAAATCAATCAAAAAGACCATATTAAATCTAGGAGACCTTTATAGCATTCTTCTCCTAAGTTTATACTTGTGTCTTGGGTTCCGCGTTAGACTTTAAAAACTATCCATAGTCTTCTCCGAAAATACGGATTTCGATCCATTTTTGTCGGTTGGTAAGAAAATCTCCCGAAAAGTCCAGATGAAATCGAGGACCGGGAGACGCTTGTAGCATTCTTCTCGTAAATTTATAACTGTATTTTGGGTTCCACGTCAGATTTCGAACACTAGTCATCGTCTTGTTTTAAAATACGGATTTCAGTCTATTTTTGTCTGGTGGTACGAAAATGTCCGAAAAGTGTAGATGAAATCGAGGATAGGGAGACCCTTATAGCATTCTTCTTGTAAATTTAAAACTGTGTTTTGGGTTACGCGCCAGATTTTAAACACTAGTCATCGTCTGGTTCGAAATTACGAATTTCGGTCCATTTTTGTCGCATGGTACAAAAATCGCCCAAAAAGACCAGATGAAATCGAGGACGAGGAGACCAACACAACATTCTTCTCCTAAATTTATAAATGTGTTTCATGTTCCGCGTCAGATTTTAAACACTAGCCATCGTCTTGTTCGAAAATACGGATTTATGTCCATTTTTGTGGGTTGGTACGAAAATTGCCTGTAAAGTCTAGATGAAATCGAGGAATGAAGAAAGTTATAGCATTCATCTCCTAAATTTCAAACAGTGTTTCAAGTTCCGAGTCAGATTTAAATTACGTGCAATAGTTTGGTCTAAAAATACGTAATTCGGTCCATTTTGGTCGGGTGGTACAAAAATCGCCTTAAAACTTGCAGATGTAATCGAGGACTTGGATACCCTTATAACATTCTTCTCCAAAATTTATCACTGGTTTTTAGCTTCCGCGCAAGATTTCAAACACTAGCGATAATCTAGTCCAAAAATACAGATTTCGGTCCATTTTTGACGAGGGGTACGAAACTCGCCTGGAAAGTCCAGATGAAATCTAGGACTTGTAGACCCTTATAGCATTCTTCTCCTAAATTATAACTGTGTTTCGGGTTCTGTGTTTGATTTCGAGCACTAGCCTTTGTTTGGCCCGAAAATACTGAATATGGTCGATTTTTGGCCCGAAAATACTTAATATGGCCCGAAAATACTGAATATGGTCCAAAAAAGTCCAAATAGAATCGAGGACCGAAAGACCCTTATAACACTCTTCTCCAAAATTTATAACTGTGTTTCGGGTTCCGTGCCAGATTTCAAACACTAGCCATCGTCTGATCCGAAAATACGTATTTTGGTCCATTTTGTCGTGGGGTACAAAAATCGCTCGAAAAGTCTATATGAAATAGAGTACCGAGAGACCCTTATAGGCTTCTTTTCAAAAATATATAATTTTGCTTCAGGTTCCGCTCCATATTTTCAATACTAGTATTCGTTTAGTCCGAAAATACTGTTTTCGGTCTAGTTTTGTTGTGTGGTAGGAAAATTGCCCGAAATATCCAGATGAAATCGAGGACCTGAAGACCCTTATAGCATTCTTCTCTAAAATTAATAACTGGTTTTCAGGTTCCGCGCCATATTTCAATCACTAGCGATCGACTGGTCCAGAGATACAGACTTCAGTCTATTTTTGTCGAGGTGTACGAAAATCGCCTGAAAAGTCCAGATGAAATCGATGATCAAGAAACCCTTATAGCATTCTTCTCCTAAATTTATAAACCTTATTCAGGTTCCGCGTAGGATTTTAAGCACTAGCCACCGTGTTGTACGAAAATACATATTTCGGTCTATTTTTGTCGGGTGTTACGAAAATTGCTCGTAAAGTCGGGATGAAATCGAGGACCAGTAGACCCTTATAGCATTCTTATCGTAAATTAATAATTGTGTATTAGGTTCCGCGCCAAATTTCAAACCTTAGCCATCATCTGGTATGAAATTACGAATTTCGGTCCATTTTTGTCGGATAGTACAAAAATCGCCCGAAAAGTCTAGATGAAATCGAGGACCAAGAGACCCTTATAGCATTCTTCTCCTAATTTTATAAAAGTGTTTTGGGTTCCGCGTAAGATTTCAAACACTAGCCATCGTCTAGTTCGAAAATACGAATTTCGGTCCATTTTGGTCGGATGGTACGAAAATCGCCCAGAAAGTCCAAATGAAAATGATGACCGGGAGACCATTGTAGCATTCTTCTCCTAAATTTATAACTGTGTTTCGGGTTCCGGGTTAGATTTCAATCACTAGCCATCTTTTCGTCCGAAAATTCCCATTTCGATCCATTTTTTTTGGGTGGTACGAAAATATTCCGAAAATTCCTGATGAAATGGAGGACCCGAAGACCATTGTAGCATTCTTCTCCTAAATTTATAACGGTGTTTCGGGTTCCGTGTCATTTTTCAAACACTAGCAATCGTTTGGTCTGGAAATACGAATTCCAGTCCATTTTTGTTGGGTGGTACGAAAATCGTCCGAAAAGTCCAGTTGAAATATAAGACTGTGAGACCCTTATAGCATTCTTCTCCTAAATTTATTACTGTGTTTCAGGTTCCACGTCAGATTTCAAACACTAGCCATCATGTTGTTCGAAAATATGGATTTCGATACATTTTTTTCGGGTGGTAGGATAATCATCCGAAAAGTCCAGATGAAATAGAGGATTGGGAGACCATTGTAGCATTCTTCTTCAAAATTTAAAACTGTGTTTCGAGTTCAACGTCAAATTTCAAACACTAGCCATCGTCTTGTTCGAAAATACGGATTTCGGTACATTTCAGTTGAATGTTACGAAAATCGCCAGAAAAGTCAAGATTAAATCGAGGACTTGGAGACCCTTATAGAATTCTTCTCCAAAATTTACAACTGATTTCGGGTTCCGCGTCAGTGTTTGAAGACAAGCCATCGTGTTCTTCAAAAATACAGATTTCGACCATTTTTTTCGGGTGTACGAAAATCGCCCAAAAAGTCCAAATGAAATCGAGGACCAGGGGACCATTGGATCATTCTTCTCCTAAATTTATAACTGTATTTTGGGTAGATAGAATTAAATCGAGGAGACCCTTATAGCATTCTTCTCCTAAGTTTATACCTGTGTTTTGGGTTTCGCGTTAGATTTTAAACATTATCCATCGTCTTCTTCGAAAATATGGATATTGATCCATTTTTGTCGATTGGTACGAAAATCTCCCGAAAAGTCCAGATGAAATCGAGGACCAGGAGAAGCCTATAGCATTCTTCTCGTAAATTTATAACACTAGCCATTGTCAAATTTCAAACACTAGCCATTGTCTATTTCGAAAATACGAATTTCCGTCCATTTTTGTCGGGTGGTACGAAAATTGCCCGAAAAGGTAAGATGAAATTGAGGATCAGGAGACTCTTATAGCATTCTTCTCCAAAATTTATATCTGAGTTTCGAGTTTTGCGTCAGATTTCAAACACTAGCCGTCGTCTTGTTCGAAAATCCGGATTTCGATCCTTTTTTATCAGGTGGTACGAAAATCACCCGAAAAGTCCTAATGAAATTGAGGATCGGGAGACCCTTATAGAATTCTTCTACTAAATTTATAAATGTGTTTCGAGTTTGCATCAGATTTCAAACACTAGCCATCGTCTTGTTCGAAAATACGGATTTCGGTCCATTTTTGTCGGGTGGTACGAAAATCACCTGAAATGTCCAGATGAAATCGTGGACCGGGAGACCCTTATAGCATTCTTTTCCTAAATATATAATTTTTTTTCGGTTTCTGTGAAATATTTGAAACAAAAGCCATTGTCTTGTACGAATATATGGATTTCGGCCCATTTTTGTCGGGTGGTACGAAAATCGCCCGAAAAGTCCCGATGAACTCGAGCACTTGGAGACCCTTATAACATTCTTCACCTAAATTTATAACTACGTCTCGGGTTTAGCGTAAGATTTTCAACACTACCCATCGTCTAGTCCAAAAATAAAGATTTCGGTCCATTTTTGTCGAGGGGTACGAAAATCGCCCGAAAGGTCCAATTGAAATCGAGGACCGAGAGACCTTAATAGCATTCTTCTCCTAAATTTATAACTGTGTTTCGGTTTACCTGTCAAATTTCAAACACTAGCCATCGTCAGGTCAGAAAATACGGAGTTCGGTCTATTTTTGTCGGGTGGTACGAAAATCGCCCAAAAATTCCAGATGTAATCTAGGACTTGGGAGACCCTTAAAGCATTCTTCTCCTTAATATATAACAGATTTTCGGGTTCCATTTCAGATTTCATACACTAGCCATCGTCTGGTCCGAAAATACGGATTTCGGTCCATTTTTGTCAGGTGGTACGAAAATCGATCGAAAAGTCTAGATGAAATACAGGAACGACAAAACCTTTTAGCATTCTTCTCCTAAATTTATTAATGTGTTTCGGGTTCCGCGTCAGATTTCAAACACTAGCGATCGTCTGGTCCGAAAATACGGATTTCGGTCTATTTTTGTCGGGTGGTACGACAATCTCCAAAAAAGTCCAGATGAAATCAAGGACCGGAAGACCATTGTAGTATTCTTCTCCAAAATTTATAATTGTGTTTTGGGTTCCGCGTCAGATTTCAAATACTAGCCATCATCGAGTCTGAAAATATGAATTTCAGTCCATTTACGTCGAAGGGTACGAAAATCGCCCGAAAAGTCCAGATGAAATCGTCAGATTTCAAACACTAGCCATCGTCTTGATCACAAGTACGAATTTCGGTACATTATTGTCGGGTGGTACGAAAATCGCCTGAAAAGACCAGATGAAATCGAGGACCGTAGAAACTTATAGCATTCTTCTCCTAAATTTATAACTATGTTTCATTGGTTCCACGTCTGATTTCAAACACTAGCCATCGTTTGGTCCGAAAATACAGATTTCAGTCCAATTTTGTCGGGTGGTACGAAAATCAATCAAAAAGACCAGATTAAATCCAGGAGACCTTTATAGCATTCTTCTCCTAAGTTTATACCTGTGTCTTGGGTTCCGCGTTAGACTCTAAAAACTATCCATCGTCTTCTCCGAAAATACGGATTTCGATCCATTTTTGTCAGTTGGTAAGAAAATCTCCCTAAAAGTCCAGATGAAATCGAGGACCGGGAGACGCTTATAGCATTCTTCTCGTAAATTTATAACTATGTTTTGGGTTCCACGTCAGATTTCGAACACTAGTCATCGTCTTGTTTTAAAATACGGATTTCAGTCCATTTTTGTCTGGTGGTACGAAAATGTCCGAAAAGTGTAGATGAAATCGAGGATAGGGAGACCCTTATAGCATTCTTCTCGTAAATTTAAAACTGTGTTTTGGGTTACGCGCCAGATTTTAAACACTAGCCATCGTCTGGTTCGAAATTACGAATTTCGGTCCATTTTTGTCGGATGGTACAAAAATCGCCCAAAAAGACCAGATGAAATCGAGGACGAGGAGACCAACACAACATTCTTCTCCTAAATTTATAAATGTGTTTCATGTTCCGCGTCAGATTTTAAACACTAGCCATCGTCTTGTTCGAAAATACGGATTTATGTCCATTTTTGTGGGTTGGTACGAAAATTGCCCGTAAAGTCTAGATGAAATCGAGGAATGAAGAAAGTTTTAGCATTCATCTCCTAAATTTCAAACAGTGATTCAAGTTCCGCGTCAGATTTAAAGTACGTGCAATAGTTTGGTCTAAAAATACGTAATTCGGTCCATTTTGGTCGGGTGGTACAAAAATCGCCTTAAAACTTGCAGATGTAATCGAGGACTTGGATACCCTTATAACATTCTTCTCCAAAATTTATCACTGGTTTTTAGGTTCCGCGCAAGATTTCAAACACTAGCGATAATCTAGTCCAAAAATACAGATTTCGGTCCATTTTTGACGAGGGGTACGAAACTCGCCTGGAAAGTCCAGATGAAATCGAGGACTTGTAGACCCTTATAGCATTCTTCTCCTAAATTATAACTGTGTTTCGGGTTCTGCGTTTGGTTTCGAGCACTAGCCTATGTTTGGCTCGAAAATACTGAATATGGTCCATTTTTGGCCCGAAAATACTGAATATGGCCCGAAAATACTGAATATGGTCCAAAAAAGTCCAGATAGAATTGAGGACTGAAAGACCCTTATAGCATTCTTCTCCAAAATTTATAACTGTGTTTCGGGTTCCGTGCCAGATTTCAAACACTAGCCATCGTCTTATCCGAAAATACATATTTTGGTCCATTTTGTCATGGGGTACAAAAATCGCTCGAAAAGTCTATATGAAATAGAGTACCGAGAGACACTTATAGGCTTCTTTTCAAAAATATATAATTTTGCTTCAGGTTCCGCTCCATATTTTCAAAACTAGCATTCGTTTAGTTCGAAAATACTGTTTTCGGTCTAGTTTTGTTGTGTGGTACGAAAATTGCCCGAAATATCCAGATGAAATCGAGGACCTGAAGACCCTTATAGCATTCTTCTCCTAAATTTATAACTGTTTTTTAGGTTCCGCGTCGGATTTCAAACACTTGCAATCGTATGGTCAAAAATACGTATTTCGGTCCATTTTGGTCGGGTGGTATGAAAATCGCCTGAAAACTTCCAGATGAAATCGAGGACTTTGAGACCCTTATTGCATTCTTCTCCAAAATTTATAACTGGTTTTGAGGTTCTGCCCCAGATTTTAAACACTAGCCATCGTCTGGTCCAAAAATACAGATTTCGATCCATTTTCTTTGAGGGGTACGAAATTCGCGTTAAAATTCCAGATGAAATCGAGGACTTGCAGACCCTTATGGCATTCTTCTCCTAAATTAAAAACTATGTTTCAGGTTCCGCGTCAGATTTCGAACACTAGCCATCGTTTGGAGACCCTTATAGCATTGTTCTCCTATATTTATAACTGAGTTTCTGGTTCCACGTCATATTTCGAACACTAGCCATCGTCTTGTTCGAAAATATGGATTTCAGTCCATTTTTGTAAAGTATGAAAATCACCCGAAAATTCCAAACGAGATCGAGGACCGAAAGACCCTTATAGCATTCTTCTCCTAAATTTAAAACTAGGTTTTGGGTCCCACGACAGATTTCAAACACTAGCCATCGTCTTGTTCGAAAATATTGATTTGGGTCCATTTTTGTTGGTTGGTACAAAAATCGCCCGAAAAGTCAAGATGAAATCGAGGACCAAAGAAACTTATAGTGTTCATCTCCTAAATTTACAACAGTGTTTTGTCGAGGGGTATGAAAATCGCCCGAATAGTCCAAATGAAATCAAGGACTTGCAGACCCTTATAGCATTCTTCTCCTAAATTATAATTGTGTTTCAGTTGACCCGTCAAATTTCAAACACTTGCAATCGTTTGGTCCAAAAATACATATTTCGTTCCATTTTGGTCGGGTGGTACGAAAATCGCCCGAAATTTCCAGATGAAATCGAGGACTTGGAGACCCTTATAGCATTCTTCTCCATAATTTATAACTGGTTTTCAGGTTCCACGCTACATTTCAAACTCTAGCCATCGTCTGGTCCAAAAATAAAGATTTCGGTCCCTTTTTTTCGAGGGGTACAAAAATTGCCCAAAAAGTCCAGATGAAATCGAGGATTGGCAGGCCCCTATAGGATTCTTCTCCTAAATTTATAATAGTGTTTCGGGTTCCGCGTCAGATTTCAAACACTAACCATCGTTTCGTCCGAAAATATGGATTTCGGTCTATTTTTCTCGGGTAGTACGAAAATTGTCCGAAAAAGTCCAGATGAAATCGACGACTTGACACCCTTATAGCATCCTTCTCCTAAATTTATAACTGAGTTTCAGATTCCGCGTCATATTTCAAACACTAGCCATCGACTTGTTCGAAAATACGGATTTCGGTCCATTTTTGTCTGGTGGTTTCAAAATCGCCCTAAAAGTCCATATGAAAACGAGGACAGAGAGATTATTGGAGCATTTTTCTCCAAAATTTATACCTGTGTTTCGGGTTCCACGTAAGATTTTAAACACTAGCCATCGTTTGGTCCGAAAATACAGATTTCGGTTAATTTTTGTTAGGTGGTACGAAAATCACACGAATAGTATTCTTCACCTAAATTTATAAATGTGCTTCGGTTTCCATGTCAGATTTCAAACACTAGGCATCATTTGGTCTGAAAATATGGATTTCGGTCCATTTTTTTCGGGTAGTACGAAAATCGTCCGAAAATCCAAATGAAATCGAGGACATGAAGACCCTTATAGCATTATTCTCCTAAATTTATAACTGTGTTTCGGGTTCCTCATCAGATTTCAAACACTAGCCATCGTCTGGTCTGAAAATACGGATTTCGGTCGATTTTTGTCGAGTGGTATGAAAATTACCCGAAGAGTCCGGATGAAATCGAGGACCGAGAGACCCTTATAGAATTGTTCTCCTACATTTATTAATGTGTTTTGGGTTTCGTGTCAGATTTCAAACACTAGGCATCGTTAGTTCCAAAAATACAGATTTCGGTCCATTTTTATCGGGTGGTACGAAAATCGCCCGAAATGTCCAAATAAAATCGAGGATCGGGAGACCCTTAAAGCATTCTTCTTCTAAATGTATAACTGTGTTTCAGGTTTTGTGTTAGATTTCAAACACTAGCCATCGAGGACTAGGAGGCCGTTATAGAATTCTTCTCCTAAATTTAGAACTGTGTTTGGGGTTCAGCGTCAGAATTAAAACACTAGCCATAGTCTAGTTAGAAAATACAGATTTTGGTCCATTTTTTTCTAGTGGTACGAAAATCGATCGAAATGTCTAGGTGAAATCATGGACCAGGAGACCCTTGTAGTATTTTTCTCCTAAATTTATTACTGCGTTTCGGGTTCCGCGTCAGATTTTCATCACTATCCATCATTTTGCCCGAAATAATGGATTTCGGAACGTTTTTATCAGGTGGTTCGTAAATCGCCCGAAAAGCCTAGATGTAATCGAGGACCAGGAGACCCTTATAGAATTATTCTCCTAAATTTATAGTTGTGTTTCGGGTTCTGAGTCAGTTTTCAATCATTAGCATTCGTCTGGTCCGATAATACTAATTGGGGTCTAAAAGGGTCTCCCGGTCCTCGATTTCATTTGGACTTTTTGAGCGATTTTCATACTAACCGACAAAAACGGACTGTAATTCGTATTTTTGGACCAGACGATGGCATGTGTTTGAAATCTGACACGGAACCCAAAATACGTCTATAACTTTAGGAGAAAAATATTACAAGGGTCTCTCGGTCCTTGATTTTATCTGGACTTTTCAGGGGATTTTCATACCCCTAAGTGAAAATGGATCAAAATACATATCTTTGGACCAGACGATGGCTAGTATTTGAAATAAGACACGAAACTTGAAATATAGTTATAAATTTAGGAAAAGAATGTTATAAGGGTCACCCGGTCCTCGATTTCATCGGAACTTTTCGGGTGATTTTCATACCACCCGACAAAAATGGACCGAAATCCGTATTTTCGGACCAAACATTGGCTTATGTCAGAAACCTGACGCAGAAATTGAAACACAATTATAAATTTAGGAAAAGAATGCTATAAAGGTCTCCTGGTCCTCGATTTCATCTGGACTTTTCGCCTGATTTTCATACCACCCTTCAAAAATGGAACAAAATCTGTATTTTTGGACTAGACGATGGCTAGTGTTTGAAATCTGATGCGGAATTCGAACACGGCTAGTGTTTCAAATTTGATGGCTAGTGTTTCAAATCTGATGCATAACTCGAAACAAAATTATAAATTTAGGAGAAGAACGCTAAAAGGTTCTCCATGTCCTTGATTTCATCTAGACTTTTTGGGTGATCCACGATGTCCCTTTCTGCAACAGAAGTGACATGTACCAGCAAAGGATGAATGTTTGTTTGGTTTAGTAAAGATGTCATACATATTTCTTGAAATAACAAATTTCTGACTATGTTTGACATTTCTGGTTTGCATATAACCAATACCACATCTAGTGTTATTCCTTTTAACATGCATAATTGGTTTATATCCTAGACCAGATTTTTCATTAACATGTCTCTGGTTGCTAAGTATGACATTCAGATTATCTTTACAACTAGTGAACTTCAATAAATTAGATTTTAATGATGCAACATTTTTTTCAAGTTCAATGCATCTTGCAGATTTGTCATGTGAATCCTTTTTTAGTTGTTCATACAAATTCTCAATTTACTTATGATCATTTTTCATTTGTTCAAGCATTTTCTTTGTACTCAGCAACTGTTTAATAGAATTCACATACTCATCATGTAGTTCATTGAAAGCTTCTTGTAGTTCATCATAAGATGGATTAGATTGAGAGTTTACCTCACTTTCAGATTCTGAGTATGTGTTTGCCATAAGACATAGATTTGCTTCTTCTTCTTCTGAAGAGGCAGAGGATTCTTCGTTGTCATTCCATGCAACATATGTTTTTCTGGTTTTGGTAGCTGGTTCCTTGCCTTTAGTTTTTGTAGCTCTATTTTTGTTTTGCAACTTGTAACACTCAGACTTTATGTGACCTGTTTTACCACACTCATAACAGGTGATTGTCTTGCTGTCACTAGTTTTAGAAATGGATGGCTTTCTGAATTTGTTGTCTTTCTTTTTCAGAAATTTTTTAAACTTTTTGACAAGTAAACCAATCTCAAGCTCTTCATCAGTCTCACTGCTTGACTCATATGAGCAACTGTCTTGTTCAGTTTTTGATTGGTGCGTTTGGGCTTTCAAAGATAATCCTTTTCTTTTCCTGTTAATGTGTTCTGACTCATCTAACCTGTGCAATTCCATTTCATGCTCCCTGAGCTTTCCAAACAGTGTTGCAATAGTCATGGTTGCAATGTCTTTTGACTCAGCAATGGAAATTATTTTTGGCTGCCATTCTCTTGTTAAACACCTCATGACTTTTCCTATTTGCTGCTCACTATCCATAACTTTTCCTAGAGCATGTAGGTTGTTGATAATGTGAGTGAACCTTGTTTGCAGGTCATTTATGGATTCATCTGTCTTCATGCTAAACAATTCGTATTCATGCATGAGTGTATTAACTCGAGCTCTTTTCACATCTGTGGTTCCTTCATGTGTTTGTTGAAGAGTGTCCCACATCTCTTTAGCAGTCTTGTAGTTTGAGACCCTGAAAAATTCATCAGCTGATAATGCAGAGGTTATTATGTTCTTAGCCTTAGCATTATATCCTACCTTCTTCTTATCATCCTCAGACCATTCGGATCTGGGTTATTACCAGTTCCAGCTATTGTAGGTATGTAGGGTCCATTTTCTACAGCATCTAGAATATCAATACCGCTAGCTTCTAGAAATATTAACATCCTATGTTTCCAATACATGTATGTGGCTCCATTGAAGGCAGGGGGCCTTGCAAGTGAAGCACCTTCTCCTAGAAATTCAACTGAGGCCATGTTCTTTTATGAGTATTACTCTAAAAAAGTTAGGCTCTGGATGCCAATTGTTGAATATAATGACCACTATAGTCTAAAATATATGACAGTTTAAAACAAGATTGATATCATTTTAACAAAAGAATACTTTTATTAAACTCATGATCAATCACGGTCCCAAGGAATTGTTTCTAAGCGAAGGTTCACACTTACATGTATTGACTAATTACTAGTCTAGAATATACAGTAATGTTCTACAGATTAATCAAGATACATGCATGCCAAATTATCCGTTCAAACGATATTAATGAAAACAGAATACGTCTAGCATGCAATCAAGATTAATCATACAATCATACAATGCAAGATAGAAATAAAGAGTAAGGGTTAGAGGGTAGTGCACCGCAATTTTATACTGGTTCAGTCGTCAATCAGACGACCTACGTCCAGTCCCGAAATTAAACGATTTCGGCCTTTTTTCAATAGAATCTTTCAGAGTGTTTTACAGATGTTCCAGCGCTCCCGGCCTATCAATCTTAAAACTCTCTCTCTCTATTCTATTTCGCAGCCACTGTATCCCAGAGTTTATCTCCAAACTCTTCCAAGACCACAATAAAGTTTCTTCTTGATGAGCCTTCTCACCAAAGAAGATAACTACCAGTTTCACCACTGGATTTTACCACAGTTCTTTCTTTACAAAACTTTGTTACAAAAAATATAAAGATGTACAGAGTTTGTCTCAATCACTAGCAATGTATCTCACATAAGAAGCTTGTTGTCCATTTTAGTGTTTGTGAGATCATTCTCTTTTTCTCTCAAGAAGTCTTTTTCAGCTCTCTATTGATTATGAATAATCGTTGGTTTTGGATCTGAAAAAGCAATATCAAAAATGTTATCAAAGGTTCTTAAGAGATGTTGGAGAAAATGATTGAAAACTGTTTATATAGTTTCTGAAAAAACAACTGATAAATCGATTTCCCAATCGATTCATTAATGTGATAAAGCAGGCTTAATCGATTTCCCAATCGATTATCGAAAGTCTTGTTTTTCTTGAAACTATATAAACTAATCGATTACCTAATCGATTATTTAAATTCACTTTTCAGAAAGAAAAAAAAAAACATGTGTTGTTTATATATGAATCGATTGCATAATCGATGTCAGGTGTTTTGTTCCAACAACGAGATCAAAACAATCGATTACGTAGTCGATTCATTAAGTCACATAATCGATGCAGTACTACACATATAATTGATTTGGCCATATACTAAGAGTTCCCTGTAACTTCAAATATTGTTTCAATCGATTTTCCAATCGATTTTGGTTTAAAACAGGAACTTAGCTTATTTCAAGTAAATCAACGTGCCAATCGATTTGGTAGTATGTTTCTGAGAAATGAATTTACCAGTTGGTTCATCTCAATCGATTTCCTAATCGATTGATACCAAACCTATCATAATTGATTTTTTACAATGGATTGTCCAATCGATTGTGTTTGTCACAGACCATGTTAATTTTGAAATCTCATTTACACAATCGATTTGCCAATCGATTAGTGTATTACATGGATTGGCCCTGTGACTTGTCCAATCGATTTGTGAATCGATATATTCAATTAGCTTTAGTCTTTGTGATTGTAACAATCGATGTGCCAATCGATTAGTATGCTAAACGGCTTCCCTCTGACTTGCACAATTTTTATCACCGATTGCGCCAGTCGATTGCCTAATCGATTGTTTAATCACAGACTGTATGTTTTCATACAACCCTTTTACAGAATCGATTCCTTAATCGATTTGCGCAGTAAATATTCCAACTTTTGTTGATTCCTTGAGTTCCAAGCAATTGTCTCATGTAGGGTTGAGTTGTTGTTCCTGCAATCTTACTCAGTTAAAATGTTAGATTTATCATATGATGTATGAACATTGTATGTTTGTTAATTATGTCAAAATTAGGATTAAGAGGACTAAAGTCCAACAGTTTAGGGTTTAAAAAATCACGTTTAGAGATTAAGTTTTAGGGTTTAAAGTTTAGGATTTCAGGTTTATGATGGGTAGTGTTTGCAATATGACGTGGAACCCGAAAAACAATTATAAATTTAGGAGAAGAATGATGTAAGGGTCTCCCAGTCCTCGATTTCATCTGGACTTTTCGAGCGATTTTCGTACCCCTAGACAAAAATGGACCGAAATCCTTATTTTCGGACCAGAAGATGGCTAGTGTTTGAAATATGACGCGAAACCCGAAATATAGTTATAAATTTAGGAGAAAAATGATCTAAAGGTCTCCGAGTCCTCAATTTCAGTAGGACTTTTAAAGCGATTTTCGTAGCACTAGACAAAAAAGGACCGAAATCCGTATTTTCGGGCCAAACGATGCCTAGTGTTTTAAATCTGACGCGAAACCCAAAACTCAGTTATAAATTTAGGAGAAGAATTCTATAAGGGTCTCCCAGTCCTCGATTTCATCAGGAATTTTCAGGCAATTTTCGTACCACCCAACAAAAATGGACTGAAATCCATATTTTCAAACCAGACGATGGCTAGTGTTTGATATCTGACATGAAACGCGAAACACATATATAAATTTAGGAGAAGACTTTTATAAGGTTCTCCCGGTCCTCGATTTCATATGGATTATTCTGGTGAGTTTTGTATCACCCGACAAAAAAGGACCGAAATCCGTATTTTCGGACCAGACGATGGCTAGTGTTTGAAATTTGAAGCGCAACCCAAAAGTTAGTTATAAATTTAGGAGAAGAATGTTATAAGGGTCTCATGGTCCTCGATAAAATCTGGACTTTTCAGGCGATTTTCGTACCACCTGACTAAAATGGACCGAAATCCGTATTTTTGGACCAACGATGGCTAGTGTTTGAAATCTAACAACTCAATTTTGTTATATGTTATTATTATCGTCGTTTTGTAGTTGTACTTCACAATGAAGATAACCCTAAACGCAAAACCCAAACCTTAAACCCAAAACCATAAATAGTAAATCCTAACCCTAAACCCTAAACCTTAAACCTTAAACCCTACACCCTGAACGTTAAACCCTAAACCATAAACTCTTAACCCTGAATCCAGAATCCTAAACCCTAACGTGAAACCTTCAACCCAAACCCAAAAACCCTAATCCATAAATGTGATATCGGTCCATTTTTTCTGGTGGTACGAAAATTGACCGAAAAGTCCAGATGAAATTGAGGACATGGAGACCCTTGTATCATTCTTCTCCAAAATTTATAACTGTGATCAGTTTCAGCGTCAGATTTTAAACACAAGCCATCGTCTGGTCCGAAAATACGATTTTCATTCCATTTTTGTAGGGTCGTAAGAAAATCGCCCGAAAAGTCCAGATGAAACCGAGGATCGGGACACCCTTATAGCTTTCTTCTCTTAAATTTATAACTGAGTTTCTGGTTCCGCGTTATATTTCAATCACTACCCATCGTCTGGTCCGAATATATGGATTTCGCCCATTTTTATTGGGTGGTACAAAAATTACCTGAAAAGTCCATATGAAATCGAGGATCGGGAGACCGTTATAGAATTATTCACCTAAATTTATCATCTGTTTCGGGTTTCGTGTCAGATTTCAAACACTAGCCCGTCGGGTGGTACGAAAATCGCCTGAAAAGTCCTGATGAAATCGAGGATCAGGAGACCCTTATAGCATTCTTCTCCTAAATTTATAATTGTGTTTCAGGTTCCGCGTTCGATTTCAATCACTAGCCAACTTCTGTTCCAAAAATATGGATTTCGGTCCAATTTTGTCGGGTGGTACAAAAATCGAAAGAAAAGTCTAGAAGAAATCATGGACTGGGAGACCCATATAGCTTTCTTCTCCTAAAATTATCACTATGATTTGGATTCAGCGTCAAAATGTCAAACACTAGCCACCGTCTAGACCTAAAAGATGGATTTGGTTCCATTTTTGTAGGGTGGTACAAAAGTCGCCTAAAAAGCCTAGATGAAATCGACAACCCGGAGACCCTTCTATCATTATTCTCCTAAACTTATAACTGTGTTTTGGGTTCCTCGTCCGATTTTAAACACTAGCCATCGTTTGTCCCGAAAATATGGATTTCAATCCATTTTTGTTGGGTGGTACGCAAATTTCCAGAAAAGGCCAGACGAAATCGAGGAGCAGGACACCCTTATAGAATTCTACTCCTAAATTTATAACTTTTTTTCGGGTTTCGTGTCATATTTTAAACACTAGCCATTGTTTTGTCCGAAAATGTGGATTTCGGTCCATTTTTGTCTGGTGGTACGAAAATCACCTGAAAAGTCCAAATGAAATCGAGGACTCGGAGACCCTTATATCATTCTTCTCCTAAATTTATAATTGCGCTTCGGGTTTTGCGTCAGATTTCAAACACTAGCCATCGTTGGTCCAAAAATACAGATTTTAGTCAATTTTTGTCACATGGTACGAAATTCGCCCGAAAAGTCCAGATGAAATCAAGGACCGGGAGACCCTTAGAACATTCATCTCCGAAATTTATAATTGAATTTTGGGTTGCGCATCAAGTTTCAAACACTATCCAACGTCTGGTCCGAATATACATATATCGGTCCTTAATTGTCGAGTGGTACGAAAATCCCCTGAAAAATCCAAATGAAATTGAGGACCGGGAGACCCTTATATCATTCTTCTCCTAAATTTATAATTTTATTTCAGGTTTCGCGTAAGATTTAAACACTAGCCATCATCTTGTCCGAAAATAAGGATTTCAGTCTATTTTTGTCTAGTGGTATGAAAATCGCTCGAAAAGCCCAGATGAAATCGAGTATTGGGAGACCATTATAAAATTCTTCTCCTAAATTTGTATATGTATTTCGTGTTTCACGTCAGATATCAAACCCTAGCCACCGTCTGGTCCGCAAATACATATTTCAGTATGTTTTTGTCGGGTGGTACGAAAATCACCCGAAAAGTCAAATGAAATCGAGGACTGAGAGACCCTAAGAGCATTCTTTTCATAAATTTATAACTATTTTTCGGCTTCCGTGTCAGATTTTAAACACTAGCCATCTTTTAATCTCGAAATGCTAAATATTAAACCCTAAAACCTAATCTCTAAATGTGATTTCATAAACCCTAAAAAAGATTTTTTAAAACCTAAACACTCTAACACACTAAACCCTAATAAAATAGAGTTGTCAAAAAAAGATGTAATTATTACTTTAGTTGACAATTTTTTTTATTATATGTTATTATTATCTTCGTTATGAAGTAAAACTATAAAACGAAGATAATAATAACATATTACAAAATAGTGTTGTCAAATAAAGTAATAATTACATATTTATTAGACAACTCAATTTTATTATATATTATTATTATCTTTGTTTTTTTTTTTTTTTTTAACGAAGATAATAATAACATATTACAAAATAGTGTTGTCAAATAAAGTAATAATTACATATTTATTAGACAACTCAATTTTATTATATATTATTATCTATTTTTTTGTTTTTTTTTTAACGAAGATAATAATAAGATATAACAAAATTGAGTTGTCAAATAAATATGTAATCGTTAATTTATTTGACAACTCTATCTTATTATATGTTATCACTATCTTCATTTTATAGTTTTAATTCATTACGAAGATAGTAGTAACATCTAATAAGATAGAGTTGTCAAATAAACTAATAATTACATATTTATTTGACAACTCTATTTGATTATATGATGTTTTTGTGTTCCTTTTGTAGTTGTACTAAATAACGAAAATAATAATAACATATATCAAAATTGAGTTGTCAAATATGTAACATATAATAAAATAGGGTTGTCAAATAAAATAATAATGATATATTTATTAGACAACTTTATTTTATTATATGTTATTATTATCATTGTTTTGTATTTGATTTTTGATAACGAAGATAATAATAACATATAACAAAATTGAGTTGTCAAATAAATATGCAATCATTACTTTATTTGACAACTCTATCTTATTATATATTATTACTATCTTCGTTTTATAATTTTAATTTATAAAGAAGATAATAATAACATATAATAAAATAGTATTGTCAAATAAAGTAATAATTATATATTTATTAGACAACTCTATTTTATTATATGTTATTATTATCTTCGTTTTGTATTTGTTTTTCATATCGAAGATAATAATAGCATATAACAAAATTGAGTTGTCAAATAATATGTAATTATTATTTTATTTGACAAATCTATTTTATTATATGTTATTATTTTCTTCATTTTTATTTGTTTTTCATAACGAAGATAATATTAATATATAGTAAAATATTATTTTTAAATAAAGTAATAATTACATTTTTATTTGACAATTTTTTTATTATATGTTATTATCATCTTCGTTTTGTAGTTATACTTTGCAATGAAGATAACCCTAAACACTAAACCCCGAACCTTAAACCCTAAATAGTAAATCCTAAACATAAACGCTAAACATTAAATCCTGAACCCTAAACCATAAACTCTTAACACTGAATCCAGAATCCTAAACCCTAACTCGAAACTTTGAACCCTAAACTCTAAACCTTAATCCCTAAACATGATTTCGGTCCATTTTTGTCTGGTGGTATGAAAATCGCTCAAATAGTCTAGATGGAATCGAGGACCGGGAGACCTTTGTAGCATTCTTCTCCAAATTTTATAACTGTGTTTTGGGTTCTGTGTTCGATTTTAAACACTTGCCATCTTCTGTTCCAAAATAATGGTTTTCGGTCCATTTTGTCTAGATGAAATCGAGGACCGAGAGACCCTTATAGCATTCTTCTCCTAAATTTATAATTGAGTATCATGTTTCGCGTCAGATTTCAAACACTAGTCACCGTTTGGTCCTAAAATACAGATTTCGGTTCGTTTTTGTCTGGTGGTACGAAAATCGCTCGAAAAGTCCAAATGAAATCGAGGTCTCAGAGACGTTTAGATCATTCTGTAAGAATAGAGGTGCACCTAAGAGGGGGTGAATTAGGTGTTTAGAAATTTTCTTGTTTTTATAGATTTAATGATCGATTTTTCTGATTTAAGATAATGGATGAGCAAGATAAGAGATTTTTCACTATTGTTAGAAAATGTACAAATCCCACCCTAGGATTTCTGCTACAAACTTCTAACAAAAACTTTTAAGATAGCACACCACTATCTTAGATTAGACTACTTTAAGAAAGTACTACTTTCTTTTACACACAATGTAATTTGATTTGGAATAAGAATAAAATGGTATAATGATTTCAATCCAATATTATTTCAAGTGTACTTTGAGAACCTTTCTCAATGATATGAAAATGTAACGCAAGTACTAGAAATAAGAAAAATAACTTTGAGAAAAATTCAAAAATTTGTTCAAAGTTGTTCAAGGTTTGGTAGTAGGATTGTGTGTCCATTAATCTGAAACTATGGGGTATTTATACTCCATAGACACCACTTCAGATAGGTGGCCATTGTTCCATGAGTTTTGATGAACAAATGCAATGATCTAGAGCCATTTCAGATTTGAAAAATTGCATTGTTTCCAGGTGTATTCGAATACAACATGTATGTATTCGAATACATCTCTTATAAAGTTCAGTTTTATTCAAAATTTTCATCTTGTATTCGAATACAAAGGTCATGTAGTCGAGTACAAATAAGTGCATTTTGCTACTGACTTGCTGTTTGTCTTCGACTACATCAGGTTGTAGTCGAATACAAATATGTAGTCTGAGCTACTAACTTAGCACTTGTATTCGACTACAGCACCTCGTAGTCGAATACAGATGCTAAGTCTTTGTCTTCATATGCTATTTGATTAGTTGACATATGCTATTTGGACTTCTTTTTGAGCTTTGTTGCTTTGATCACAATTCTAGGTCTTTGTCTTCATAAAAAACATGCGTTTTACATTCTCCCCCTTTTTGATTATGACAAAAATTGTTGTTTGGAGAGACTTCATCTTTAAAAAGTTGCTCCCCCGTAATTCATGCATACTTCATTTTTTTTAAATGTTGAAGACCTACAAAGGTTTTAAGAACAACAATATACCAAATTTTCTCTCCCTTTTGACATGATCAAAAAGAAGGAAAAATATAGAAACCTACAATTTCAAGCATATACATACTAATAAAGTGAAAATATCATACAAGGTAAACAAAGGAGGATTACATAATTTAGAATGGAATCATGTTCAACTTAATACATCACAAAAGAAAGATATAGTCAAGAAGTTTTAACGATAACAACATAAAGCATTACACATACAATAAAACTACAACAAATATATTCCTAGTATCGAACTACATGTCAACATCTGGTGGGAGGTGAAGATGGTCAATCTTGGCAGATAAACTACTAAGGTCATGAACAATGTTTCATGGTTGTGAGCAATATTAGTTTTGATGGTTTGAAAGTGGGTGTTGATGGAGGTGGTCATGTTTTGGAATTAGGTAGTGATGAATGTATGTAAAGAATCCAGCTTGTCCATGACCATGCAATTTGACACCTGATCATCATCTGATGCGGTGTCCTCTGCTTCGTGGTCTGCTTGGGCATTTGTAGAAGATTGACCCATATCATCTTTATGAACATAAGCCTCCTGTTGTTCATTCCATATGATCTTCATACTCGGAAGCACACTCAAGTCAAGCAGATTGTCCTTGGCTTGTGTGTACATCACTTCGCCAGAAAAATCTATTTTGAAGTGATCCAAAATTCTAGTGACTTCCTTGTCATAAGGTAAGCCAGCCGCGTCTTTTGAAGCAAACATCACAGAGCGAACAAAGTAAGCCCAGTTTAGCGGACATCCTTTGAACATGAAGTACATAATCTGAAGTTCAAATTCTGTGATCAGAGAGTAATTTCCAGCCTTAGGAACCAGAATGTAACTCAGAAAGTAGTGCAGGAGCCTATAGTCAACGGTGAGATTCCCAATTTCGTACCGTTGCCGAACAAATTCAGAACCAACTTGTGTCCTTTTTCGTTCCATGGTTGCTTTGTCAAAGCGACACAACGCAACATATGCATCATATTTTGTAACACCCACCCATTCACACAGATTTCGGGGTATAATTTTCTGTCCCTCAAATGGAAGCTGCAAGATTTCTCCAATAATGGGAGTGTCTAACTCAATGTATTTACCCTTAACCTGAGACACTAGCTTAGATCCATCTTTCGTGAGATTACAGTAAAAGACCTTAACCAAATCAGGATAAATGGGACAGTTGTAACCTATGAATTCCTCTAAGTGTTGAGCTTTGAGTAACTCATGAAATTTAAAAGCTGAAAAGGAATCAAGAGTACCATATTTGGGAGTAATGAGCCTTTTGTCGGAGTAGTGGGTGCGGAACCGATCAATTTCTTCTGGTGAGTGAAGCAAGCGAGACAAATCGGCCACATTATCATTTATAGCCCTCCTCTTTGAAGGACCCACAACGGCAGGCTTGGTTCTTGATCCTCTTTTGCGAGCATCCATGGTTTTAACGAAGATTCACAAATTTTGTGAGAAAAAATGGGGGTTTCACACATTCACGGATTTGGAGATGAGAAATTGTGAGGTTTGAAGGTTACTTTGAGTGGGGAATGATCTTAGATGCAAGGTGGGTTGATTGGGTAACTTGTTGGAAATAAGATTGGATGAGATTTTGGAAGAGAGGACGAAGCCCACGGCTGCATTCGAATACTGAGTTTGTAAAAATAACCTAAAATGCGAAGCAGCTTTTATAAGTGGGGAAAATCACAAAACTGTATTCGACTACAGCCCTGTTGTATTCGAATACAGATTGTTCTAGGAACGTGTATTCGACTACACATGGGTTGTATTCGAATACGAGAATTTCTGGAAACATGTATCGAATACAATCACTTTGTATTCGGCAACATTATCGAGTTTTTGCTTAAAAACAAATTTTTCCACAGAATTTACAACATGTAAGGCACATATTCATATATTAAGAAAAGATAAACATCAAGAATTAATTCTAACAACTTATCAAAAGGAAACTTTTGATCTTGAAGAGATATGACAAACTATATGTACCTTGCAATTTTAGAGATCGTTTTCATTTAAAATGTCAAGCTCTCTTCGTATCTTGTAAAAAGAGTCTTTAGGTAGAGGCTTTGTGAAGATGTCTACTAATTGATTATGTGTATCCACAAAAGTTACTTCAACATTGCCTTTGAGCACATGATCTCGCAGAAAGTGAAGACGTATATCAATGTGTTTAGTCCGAGAGTGCATGATTGGATTCTTTGAGATATTTATTGCACTAGTGTTGTCACATCTTAGTGGAATACATCCGAGATCAAGTCCATAGTCATATAATTGTTGTTTGAGCCAGATAATCTGCGCGTAACAACTTCATGCTGCTACGTATTCTGCTTCAACAGTGCTAAGGGAAACACAAGCTTGCTTTTTACAGGACCATGATACTAATGCATTACCTAGGATATGGCAAGTGCCGCTTGTGCTTTTACGATCCGTTTTTCATCCATCATAATCAAAATCCGAATAGCCAACGAGACTACATATGCTACCCTTTGGATACCATAGGCCTACATTGGTTGTTCCTTTCAAATATTTCATAATTCTTTTTACTGCTATAAGATGCAATTCTTTGGGATCTGCCTGAAATCTTGCACACAAGCAGACACTAAACATAATATCTGGTCGGCTGGCTATTAGATATAATAAAGATTCAATAATACCTCGATATTTTGATATGTCTATTGAAATACCGGATTCATCTTTGTCAACATAGGTTCTGGAGCCCATAGGAGTTGCACTTTCTTTGCTTTTTTCTGTCTCAAATCTTTTTAACAATTCTTTACAATACTTTGCTTGATTTATGAATATGCCATTCTTGAGTTGCTTGATGTGGAGTCCAAGAAAATAATTTAACTTTCCCATCATGGACATTACAAATTCTCCTTGCATCATTAGTGAGAATTCTATACATATCTCTTTATTGGTTGATCCAAATATAATATCATCAAGTAGATTTGAACCAGTAAGGTGTAATTGTTAGTTCTTTTAATAAATAATGTCTTGTCAACCTTACCTTTTTCAAACCCTCGTTCACATAAGAAGTTACTTAGCCTATCATACCAAGCTATTGGTGTTTCTTTTAACTCGTAAAGAGCTTTCTTTAATTTGAAAACATGTGAAGGATTCTTGAAGTCTTCAAAGTCGGGTGGCTGTTTGACATAGACTTCTTCATTAATGTATCCAATGAGAAAAACACTCTTGACATCCATCTGAAATAATTCAAAATTCATAGAACAATCATAAGCGAGTAATAACCGAATTGCTTCTAACCTTGCTACTAGAGAAAATGTTTCATCAAAGTCAATCCCTTCTTCTTGATTGTATCCTTGAGCAACTAATCTTGCCTTGTTTCGAACAACTATACCATTTTCATCTAGTTTATTTTTAAACACCCATTTAGTACCAATGATGTGTTTATTTCCAGGATTAGAAACAAGTTCCCATACTTTGCTTCTTTCAAATTGGTTTAGTTCTTCTTGCATTGCAAGTATCCGTTGATCATCTTTAAGTGCTTCACCAATCTTGGAGGGTTCTATTTGTGAAACGAATGCCATATTCAAGCAAGCATCTTGTAGTTTTAGCCTTGTTGTAACTCCTTTGTTGATATCACCTATAATGTTGTCAATTGGGTGATCTCTACGGGTTCTCCATTCCTTAGGAAGATTAGCATCTTGCTTTTCAATGTTGACTTCATTTTCTTGAATTGGTTGATCATCTTGATTTTCTTTGCTTGTATCATTACTTACTGAATTGGTTGATCATCTTGATTTTCTTTGCTTGTATCTTTACTTACATCATCATCATCATAAGAAGCATTTTTGTCCTCTTTCAAGGGGTTAGTTTCATTAAAAGATACATGCATTGATTCTTCAACTAATAAAGTTCTCTTATTGAAAATTCTAAAAGCTTTACTAGATAATGAGTAACCAATAAAGATACCTTCATCGGCTTTCTCATCGAATTTTCCAAGGTTATCTTAGTACCAATGATGTGTTTATTTCCAGGATTAGAAACAAGTTCCCATACTTTGCTTCTTTCAAATTGGTTTAGTTCTTCTTGCATTGCAAGTATCCGTTGATCATCTTTAAGTGCTTCACCAATCTTGGAGGGTTCTATTTGTGAAACGAATGCCATATTCAAGCAAGCATCTTGTAGTTTTAGCCTTGTTGTAACTCCTTTGTTGATATCACCTATAATGTTGTCAATTGGGTGATCTCTACGGGTTCTCCATTCCTTAGGAAGATTAGCATCTTGCTTTTCAATGTTGACTTCATTTTCTTGAATTGGTTGATCATCTTGATTTTCTTTGCTTGTATCATTACTTACATCATCATCATCATCATAAGAAAT
>NC_021162.2:16568552-16576118 GCF_000331145.2 Cicer arietinum | reverse complement strand
AAAATGTGGAAGTGAGAGATGTTGGGCTTTCTTCCTTTGTATGCATAAGGAGATTTCTTAAGAATTGGCCGAATTATTACCCGGTTTGATACATAACATGTTGAGTTTACGGCATCTGCCCAAAAATATTTTGGTAGACTTGAGTCGCTTAGCATGGTCCTTGCAAGTTCTACCAAAGATCTGTTGTTTCTCTCAACAACCCCATTTTGTTGAGGTGTTCTTGGTGCAGAAAAATTATGGAAAATTCCATTTTCTTCACAAAATTCCTCAAAAGATGCATTTTGAAATTCTCCTCCATGATCACTTCTAATTGATACAATTTTGGTTGATTGTTCATTTTGGACTAGTGTGGCATAGTTTTTAAATGCTTTGAAAGCTTCATTTTTATGTGCCATAAGTAAGGTCCAAGTGAACCTTGAGTAATCATCAACATTTACTAGTCCATATGAATTTCCACCAAGACTTTTGGTTCTTGATGGACCAAACAAGTCCATATGTATTAATTGAAGTGGTCTTGAAGTTGATATAACATTCTTTGGTTTGAAACAAGTCTTTGTTTTCTTACCTTTTTGACAATCATCACACAATTTATCCTTTATAAATTTCATTTTTGGTAAGCCTACAACAAGGTCCTGCTTGACTAACTTGTTTAAATGATCCATATGGATATGTGCAATCCTTTTATGCCATAGCCATGCATCATTGTTGTCACTTACCAAAAGACATTTCATTTTTAAGGATAAATCATCAAGATTAAGTATAAAGATACTTTTGAAGCGCTTACTGAAAAACAGAGTTTCATTTGTAGCTTCATTTTGGATGATGCATTCATTTTTGTTGAAGGCTATTTTGTATCCTTTGTCGCAAAGTTGGCTAATGCTTATGTGATTGTGTTTTAAACCTTCAACATATAAAACATATTCAATCGAAGGAGATGGGGTTGTACCAACTTTTCCAATGCCTAAATTTTTTCCTTTGTTGTTGTCTCCATAGACCACATAACCTTTCGATTCAAGAGTTAAAGCTGAAAATTTTGTTTTATCACCCGTCATATGTTTAGAGCATCCACTATCCAAGTACCACATATTTGAGGTACTTTGTGTGCATATCTACAAAAATCAAAATCAAGTTTTATTAGGTACCCAATGTGCTTTGGGTCCTTGATGGTTAGTACCTTTCTTTACCCACACATAATGCCCTTGTGGAACACTAAAGTTTCTAACGTGGCAGGCATTGGGTGTATGACCATTATGACCATAATAAGAACAAGTAGAAGTAAATCTATTTTTATGAGATTTGTTTTGAATAATTTTATGTTTATAATGATGATCTTTTTGCATAATTATAACCTTTTCTTGTTTGGGTTGATTACTCGCTTTAACAAAAATGGTTTTATTCAAGCTTGGTTGATCAAGTTTTGAGTATCCAATACCACTTTTGTCATTTGAGTATCTTTTCATATTTAAAATGTTTTGCGATCCCATTTGTCCCTTTCGTATTGCTCAATTACTATATTTAATTGAACAACTTTGAAAGAGAGAGAATCACACTTATTGCATGTAAAATTCTGTTTTATTTTTTCAGAATCCTTCTCCATAGTGTCAACTTTTTCTTGAAGAGTTGGATATTTTCTTCTTTTGAATTGACACTAATTTGAACAGATTTTTACATTCGATAAGTAGTTCTTTAATGGCATTTTGAGCATCATTATATTCTATAATTAACTCACTATTAGTTTTATCATGATGAGGGGAGTTTATGTTACTAACCTCTTCTTCGTCATCTGATTGATGTGATGCCATTAATGCAACATTCGCGCATTCGTCACTTTCTGTTTCCGAAGATGAACTCACTTCGTTGTCTTCCCATGCTATGTATGCCTTCTTGAAGTCTTTCTTTTTTATGGTGTTTTTCTTGATAATATTGGGGCATTCTGCCTTAATTTGTCCTTGCTTACCACATTCAAAGCAAGTGAAGTTTTGGCTTGAGGTAGAACTATCCTTCTTTCTGAAACTTTTCTTTTTGAATGTTTTATCGTTTTTAAGAAACTTACCAAATTTCTTAACAAGGAAGGTGATATTTTCATCTTCATATGAAGTTTCGTCCTTGATTTGTTCTTTTGATTCAACCTTTAAAGCAATGTTTTTGGTCTTTTTTTTCTTGACTTTCATTTTGTTCTAACCTTCCAAGTTCGATTTCGTGTTCTTGGAGTTTTCATAACAATGCAGAAAGAGACATTTTCGATAGGTTTTTCTTTTCGGAGATTGATGTCACTTTTGGTTGCCAGACCCTCGTTAATGATCTTAATACTTTTAGATTTAATTCATCGTTGGTGAAAATTTTTCCGAGTGCCGACAAGTGGTTGGTTAAGTGGGAGAACCTTTTTTGTAAGTTTAAGATAGACTCTTCGGGCAACATTCGAAATAATTCGTATTCTAGAGATAATGTATTGAGTTTAGATCTTTTTACCTCAATCGTCCCTTCATGAGTTACTTCAAGCGTATCCCATATTTCTTTGGCCGTTTTGCAGTGAGATACACGAAAGAACTCATCCATTCCAACTGCTGATTGTAGCATACTTTTAGCCTTTTTATTGAACAACACTTTTCTTTTATCATCGTCAGTCCATGAAGTTTTTATCTTTGTTTCTTCTTTATTGTTGATGACCGTTGTTGGAATGTAAGAACCATTTTCTACAGCATCCCATATGTCATCTCCTTGTGCTTCAAGATACGCTTGCATGCTTATCTTCCAAAAGTCATAGTGCTCTCCAACGAAGCATGGTGGTTTGTTTCTACTACCTACATCTCTGAAAACAGGTTGTGCGGAAGCCATGAATAATGATCGAGGAGTAAGTTACCTGAACCTGCCCTGATGCCAATTGTAAGAACAGAGGTGCACCTAAGATAGGGGGTGAATTAGGTGTTTAGAGGTTTTCTTGTTTTTATAGATTTAATGATCGATTTTTCTGATTTAAGATAATGGATGAGCAAGATAAATGGAAGAAAAATACTTAACACAAAGATATTATCCTGGTTCCCCTTATGACCAAGGGTACATCCAGTCCTCTTGCACACTACAAGAGATTTTTCACTATTGTCAGAAAATGTACAAATCCCTCCCTAGGTTTTCTGTTACAAACTTCTAACAAAAACATTTAAGATAGCACACCACTATCTTAGATTAGACTACTTTAAGAAAGTACTACTTTCTTTTACAAACTATGTAATTTGATTTGGAATAAGAATAACAATGGTATAATGATTTCAATCTAATATTATTTCAAGTGTACTTTGCGAACCTTTCTCAATGATATCAAAATGTAATGCAAGTACTTGAAATAAGAAAAATAACTTTGAGAAAAATTCAGAAATTTGTTTAAAGTTGTTCAAGGTTTGGTAGTAGGATTGTGTGTCCATTAATCTGAAACTATGGGGTATTAATACTCCATAGAAATCACTTCAGATAAGTGGCCATTGTTCCAAGAGTTTTGATGAACAAATGCAATGATCTAGAGCCATTTCAGATCTGAAAAATTGCATAGTTTCTAGATGTATTCGAATACATCATGTATGTATTCGAATACATCTCTTATAACGATCAAATTTATTCAAAATTTTCATCTTGTATTCGAATACAAAGGTCATGTAGTAGAATATAAATAAGTGCATTTTGCTACTGACTTGCTGTTTGTATTCGACTACATCAGGTTGTAGTCGAATACAGATGTGTAGTCTGAGCTACTGATTTAGCCCTTGTATTCGACTACAACACCTTGTAGTCGAATACAGATGTTAGGTTTTGCTACTGACTTAGCATCTGCATACGAATACGATATGTTGTATTCGAATACAACATTGCTTTTTGTAAAAAACTTTGATTTTAAACATTGTTGAATGTAATGAAAATCCTTTTTATGCATATACAAAGATGATTGGTTCTCATGTACTTTTTAAACTATTGATTGTATCATATACCTTTACATTTATTTAAACATTTAATATGTTTGATTGGTTGACATATGCTATTTAGATTTCTTTTTGAGCTTTGTTGCTTTGATCACAATTCTTAGTCTTTGTCTTCATAAAAAACACACGTTTTACACATTCTTCACCTAAATTAATAATTGAGTTTCGGGTTTTGCGTCAGATTTCAAACACTAGCCATCGTCTAGTCTGAAAATACTAATTTCGGTCCATTTTGGTCAGGTGGTACAAAACTTGCCCGAAAAATCCACATGAAATCGAGGACTGGGAAACCCTTACAGCATTATTCTCCTAAATTTATAACTGTGTTTCGGGTTCCGCGTCAGGTTTCAAACCCTAGCCATCGTTTGGTCTGAAAATACGGATTTCGGTCTATTTTTGTCGGGTGGTACGAAAAACGCCAGAAAAGTCCAGATGAAATCAGGGACCAAGAGACCCTTATAGCATTCTTCTCCTAAATTTATTACAATGTTTTGGATTCAGCGTCAAATTTCACACACTAGCCATCATATGTTCCAAAATTATGGATTTTGGTTTAATTTTGTCTGGTGGTATGGAAATCGCCCAAAAAGTCCTGATGAAATCGATGACATGGAGACCCTTATAGCATTCTTCTCCTGAATTTACAATTGTGTTTCGGGTTTTGCATCATATTTCAAACACTAGCCATCGTCTAAACCCGAGATCCTAAACCCTAAACCCTAAAACCTAATCTCTATACGTGATTTCTTAAACCCTAAACAAGATTTTTTAAACTCTAAAAACCCTAACACACTAAACCCTAATAAAATAGAGTTGTCAAATAAAGATGTAATTATTATTTAATTTAACAACTCAGTTTTATTATATTTTATTATTATCTTCGTTATTAATTAAAACTATAAAACGAAAATAGTAATAACATATAATAAGATAGAGTTGTTAGATAAACTAATAATTACATATTTATTTGACAACTCTATTTTATTATATGTTATTATTATTTTCATTTTTTAGTTGTACTAAATAACAAAAATAATAATAACCTATAACAAAATTGAGTTGTCCAATAAATATGTAATTACATATAATAAAAATGAGTTGTCAAATAAATTAATAATGACATATTTATTAGATAGCTCTATTATATTAAATGATATTATTATTTTTGTTTTGTAGTTGTACTTAATAAATAAAATAATAATAACATATAACAAAATTGAGTTATCAAATAAATATTTAATCATTACTTTTTTTGACAACTCTATTTTATTTTATGATATTATTATATTCGTAATGTACTTGGACTTCATAACGAAGATAATTATAACATATAATAAAATAGAGTTGTCAAAGAAAGTAATAATTATATATTTATTTGACAATCTATTTTAATATATGTTATTATTATCTTCATTTTGTATTTGTTTTTCATAACGAACATAATAATAGCATATAATAAAATATTATTTTCAAATAAAGTAATAATTATATTTTTATTTGAAAACTTTTTTTAATTATATGTTATTACTATTTTCGAATTTCAGTGTATTTTTGTTGGGTGGTATGAAAATCTCCCGAAAAGTCCAGATAAAACTAAATTTAGAATTGTATTTCAAGTTCCGCGTCAGATTTCAAACACTAGCCATCGTTTGGTCTGAAACTAAGGATTTCATCCCATTTTTTTCTGGTGGTACGAAAGTCGCCCTAAAATTCCAGATGAAATCTAGGACCGGGAGACCCTTGTAGCATTCTTCTACCAAATTTATAACTGTATTTCGGGTTCCACGTTAGATTTCAAAAACTAGCCATCGTCTAATTCGAAAATACGGATTTCGGTCCATTTTTGTTTGGTGGTTTGAAAATCGCCCGAAAAGTCTAGATGAAATTGAGGACCGAGAGACCCTAATAGCATTTTTCTCCTAAATTTACAATAGTGTTTCAGGTTCCGTGTCAAATTTCCAACACTAGCCATCGTATGGTCCGAAAATACTAATTCTGGTCCATTTTTTGTCAGGTGATACGAAAATCGCCAGAAACATCCAGATGAAATCGAGTACCCCGACACCCTTATAGCATTCTTCTCCTAAATTTAGAACTGAGTTTCGGGTTATGCGTCAAATTTTAAACGCTAGCCATCGTCTGGTCAGAAAATACGGATTTCAGTCTATTTTTGTCGGGTTGTTTGAAAATCACCCGAAAAGTAAAGATGAAATTGAGGACCGGGAGACCCTTATTACATTCTTCTCCTAAATTGATAATTGTGTTTTAGGTTCCGCGTTAGATTTCAAACACTAGCCATCTTGTGGTCTGAAAATACTAATTTCGGTCCATTTTTATCGGGAGATACGAAAATCGCCCGAAACGACCAGATGAAATCGAGGATCGGGAGACCCTTATAACATTCTTCTACTAAATTTAAAAACTAGGTTTTCTAGTCAACGTCAAATTTACAACACCAGCAATCGTCTGGTCCGAAAATATGAATTTCGGACTATTTTTGTCTGGTTGTACAAAAATCACCCGAAAAGTCCTAAGGAAATTGAGGATTGGGAGACCCTTATAGAATTCTTCTCCTAAATTTATAACTCTGTCTTGGGTTCCGCGTCAAATTTGATACACTAGCCATCGTCTAGTCCGGAAATACAGATTTGAGTCTATTTTTGTCGTGTGGTTCGAAAATCACCCGAAAAGTCCAGATGAAATCGAGGACTAAGAGATCCTTATAGTATTCTTCTCCTAAATTTATATACGTGTTTTGGGTTCCGCTTCATATTTCAAAACTAGCCATCGTCTGGTTCGAAAATACATATTTTGGTCCATTTTTGTCAGGTTGGTATGAAAATTGCTCGAAAAGTCGAGATGAATTCGAGGATCGGGAGACCCTTGCAGCATTCTTCTCCTAAATTTATAACTGCGTTTCGGGTTCTGCATCAGATTTCAAACACTAGACATCGTCTGGTCCGAAAATACGGATTTTGTTCCATTTTTGTCGGGTGGTACAAAAATCGCCCTAAAAGTCAAGATGAAATCGAGGACCGAAAACCCTTATAGCATTCTTCTCATAAATTTATAAATGTGATTCGGCATCCACGTCAGATTTCAAACACTAGCGATCGTCTGGTCCAAACATACGGATTTCAGTCTATTTGTCGAGTGGTACGAAAATCACTCGAAAAGCACAGATGAATTTGAGGATCGAGAGACCCTTGTATCATTCATCTCCTAATTTTATAACTATGTTTCGGATTCCGCTTTAGATTTCAAACACTAGCCATCATCAGGTCTGTAATTAACGATTTTGTTCCATTTTTGTAGGGTGGTTCAAAAATTGCCTGAAAAGTCTAGACTAAATCGAGGACCGGGAAACCGTTATAGGATTCATTTTTCTAAATTTATAACGGTGTTTCGATTTCCGCGTTAGTTTTCAACCATTAGCCATCGTTGGATCTGAAAATACGAATTTCGTTCCATTTTTGTAAGGTGGTATGAAAATCTCTCAAAAAGTCCATATGAAATCGAGGACTGGGAGATCCTTACAGCATTATTCTCTTAAATTTATAACTGTGTTTCGAGTTCTGCATCAGATTTCAAACACTAG
>NC_021162.2:16556606-16567966 GCF_000331145.2 Cicer arietinum | reverse complement strand
GCTCGAAAAGTCGAGATGAATTCGAGGATCGGGAGACCCTTGCAGCATTCTTCTCCTAAATTTATAACTGCGTTTCGGGTTCTGCATCAGATTTCAAACACTAGACATCGTCTGGTCCGAAAATACGGATTTTGTTCCATTTTTGTCGGGTGGTACAAAAATCGCCCTAAAAGTCAAGATGAAATCGAGGACCGAAAACCCTTATAGCATTCTTCTCATAAATTTATAAATGTGATTCGGCATCCACGTCAGATTTCAAACACTAGCGATCGTCTGGTCCAAACATACGGATTTCAGTCTATTTGTCGAGTGGTACGAAAATCACTCGAAAAGCACAGATGAATTTGAGGATCGAGAGACCCTTGTATCATTCATCTCCTAATTTTATAACTATGTTTCGGATTCCGCTTTAGATTTCAAACACTAGCCATCATCAGGTCTGTAATTAACGATTTTGTTCCATTTTTGTAGGGTGGTTCAAAAATTGCCTGAAAAGTCTAGACTAAATCGAGGACCGGGAGACCCTTATAGGATTCTTTTTTCTAAATTTTTAACGGTGTTTCGATTTCCGCGTTAGATTTCAACCATTAGCCATCGTCTGATATGAAAATACGAATTTCGTTCCATTTTTGTAAGGTGGTATGAAAATCTCTCAAAAAGTCCATATGAAATCGAGGACTGGGAGATCCTTACAGCATTATTCTCTTAAATTTATAACTGTGTTTCGAGTTCTGCATCAGATTTCAAACACTAGCCACCGTTTGTTCCAAAAATAAAGATTTCGTTCCATTTTCTTGTGGTGGTACGAAAAAATTCCAAATGAAATCGAGGACTGGGAGACCCTTTGATTCGAATTTTCTTGTGGTTCCATTTTCTTTTGCTTCGTGTCAAATTTCAAACACTAACCATAGTTTAGTCCGAAAATACGAATTTCGTTCAATTTTTGTAGGGTGGTACAAAAATCGCCCGAAAAGTCTAGATGAAATAGAGGACCGGGAGACCTTTATAGCATTCTTCTCCTAAATTTATAACTGTGTTTTGGGTTCCGCGTCAGATTTCAAACACTAGCCACCGTTTGGTCCAAAAATATGGATTTCGGTCCATTTTATCTAGTGTTACGAAAATCTCCCGAAAAGTCTAGATGAAATCAAGGACAGGGAGACCCTTATTGTATTCTTCTCGTAAACATTTTGATGTGTGTCGGGTTCCGCATTCGATATCAAATACTAGCTATCGTCTGGTCCGAAAATATTGATTTCGTTCCATTTTTTGACATGTGGTACAAAAATCGCCCAAAAAGTCCAGATGAATACAAGGACCGGGACACCCTTATAGCATTCTTCTCCTAAATTTATAACTGTATTTTGAGTTTCGCGTCAGATTTCTAACACTAGCCATCGTCTGGTCTGAAAATACAGATTTCGGTCCGTTTTTGTTTGGTGGTAGGAAAATCCCCCGAAATTTCCAAATTAAATCGAGGACTGGGAGACCCTTTGATCGTTCTTTTCGTAAATTTATAACTGCGTTTCGGGTTCCGCGTTAGATTTCAAACACTAGCTATTGTCTGTTACGAAAATATGGATTTCAGTCCATTTTTATTGGTTGGTAAGAAAATTGCAAGAAAAGTCCAGATGAAATTGAGGACTGGGAGACCCTTATAGCATTCTTCTCCAAAATTTACAATTGTGTTTCGGGTTGCGCATTAGATATCAAACACTAGCCAACGTCTGGTTTGAAAATCGCCCGTAAAGTCCACATTAAATTGCCCGTAAAGTCCACATTAAATTGAGGACCGGGAGACCCTTATAGCATTCTTCTCCTAAATTTATTACATTGTTTCGGGTTCTGTGTCAGATTTCAAACACTAGCCATCATCTGGTCGGAAAATACAGACATCGATCCATTTTTGTTAGGTGGTACGAAAATCGCCCGAAAAGTCCATATGAAAATGAGGACCCGGAGACCCTTATAGAATTCTTCTCCTAAATTTATAACTGTGTTCGGGTTCTGCATCAAATTTCAAACACTAGCGATCATCTGTTTAGAAAATACAAATTTCGGTCAATTATTGTCTTTTGGTACGAAAATCGCCCTAAAAGTCTAGATGAAATCGAGGATCGAGAGACCCTTGTAGCATTCTTTTCCAAAATTTATAACTGTGATTTAGGTTCTGCGTCAGATTTCAAACACTAGCCAACGTCTGGTTTGAAAATACGAATTTCGGTCCATTTTTGTCAGGTGGTACAAAAAAACGTCCGAAAAGTCCATATGAAATCTAGGACCTGGAGACCTTTATAAAATTCTTCTCTTAAATTTATAACTGTGTTTCGGGTTTTACATCAGATTTCAAAAACTAGGCATATTCTTGTCCGAAAATACGGATTTCAGTCCATTTTTGTCTGGTGGTACGAAAATCCCCGAAATTTTCAAATGAAATCAAGGACTCGGAGACCCTTAGAGCATACTTTTCCTAAATATACAACTGTGTTTAGGGTTACGCGTTAGATTTCAAACACTAGCCATTGCTAAACCCGAAACCCTAAACCCTAATCTCTAAACGTGATTTCTTAAATCCTAAACAAGATTTTTTAAACCCTAAAAACCCTAACACACTAAACCCTAATAAAAGTGAGTTGTCAAATAAAGATGTAATTATTACTTTATTTTACAACTATATTTTATTATATGTTATTATTATCTTTGTTATGAATTAAAACCATAAATCGAAGATAGTAATAACATATAATAAGGTAGAGTTGTCAAATAAAGTAATAATTACATATTTATTTGACAAAACTATTCAATTATATGTTATTATTATCTTCGTTATGAAGTAAAATTATAAAACGAAGATAATAATAACATACAATAAATTAGACTTGTCAAATAAAGTAATAATTACATATTAATTAGACAACTCTATTTTCTTAAATGTTATTATTATCTTCGTTTTGTAGTTGTACTTAATAAAGAAAATAATAATAACATATAACAAAATTGAGTTATCAAATAAATATTTAATCATGACTTTATTTGACAACTCTATTTTATTATATGTTATTATTATTATCTTCATTATGTACTTGGACTCCTTAACGAAGATAATAATAACATATAATAAAATAGAGTTGTCAAATAAAGTAATAATTACATATTTATTAAATAATTTATTTATTTAATTTCGTTCCATTTTTGTAAGGTAGTACTAAAATAGCCCGAAATGTCTTGATGAAAACGAGAACTGAGAGACCCTTATAGTATCCTTCTCTTAAATTTATAACTGTGTTTTGGGTTCCGCGTCAGATTTCAAACATTAGGTATTGTCTGTTGCGAAAATATGGATTTCGGTCCATTTTTGTTGGATGGTAGGAAAATGGCCAGAAAAGTCAAGATGAAATTGAGGACCGGGAGACCCTTATAGCATTCTTCTCCTAAATTTATAATTGTGTTTCGGGTTCCGCGTCAGATATTAAACACTAGCCATTGTATGACCTGAAAATACGAATTTCAGTCCATTTTTTTATTTGTGATACGTAAATCGCCCGAAAAGTCTAGATGAATACAAGGATCGGGGATACCGTTATAGAATTCTTCTCCTAAATTTATAACTGTGTTTTGGGTTCGTGTCAGATTTGAAACAATAGCCACTATCTGGTTTGAAAATACGAATTTCGATCCATTTCTGTCAAGGAGTACAAAAATCGCCAGAAAAGTCCAGTTATATCGAGGACCGCGGGACCCTTATAACATTCTTCTCCTAAATTTATAAATGTGGTTCGGGTTCTGTGTTCGATTTCAAACACTAGCCATCTTATGTTCCAAAAATAAGGATTTCAGTCCATTTGGGTCTAGTGGTACGAAAATCACTCGTAAAGTCCACATGAAATCGAGGACCGGGAGACCTTTATAGTATTCTTCTCGTAAACGTATAGATGTGTGTCGGGTTCCGCCTTGGATATGAAACACTAGCTATCGTCTGGTCCAAAAATACTGATTTCGGTCCACTTTTTGACATGTGGTACAAAAATCGCCCAAAAAGTCCAGATGAATACGAGGACCGGGACACCCTTATAGCATTCTTCTCCTAAATTTATAACTGTATTTTGAGTTTCGCGTCAGATTTCTCACACTAGCTATCGTCTGGTCCGAAAATACGAATTTCGGTCCGTTTTTGTCTGGTGGTAGGAAAATCCCCCGAAATTTCCAAATGAAATCGAGGACTCGAAGACCCTTTGATTGTTATTCTCGTAAATTTATAATTGCATTTCGGGTTCCGTGTCAGATTTCAAACACTAGCTATTGTCTGTTCCGAAAATATGGATTTCGGTCCAATTTTATTGGTTGGTAAGAAAATTGCAAGAAAAGTCCAGATGAAATTGAGGACTGGGAGACCCTTATAGCATTCTTCTCCAAAATTTATAATTGTGTTTCGGGTTGTGCATTAGATATCAAACACTTGCCATCGTTTGGTTTGAAAATTCGGATTTCAGTCCATTTTTTGACTTGTGGTACGAAAATCGTCCGAAAAGTCCAGATGAATAAAAGGACCGGGATAACCTTATAGAATTCTTCGTCTGATTTGAACCACTAGCCATTTTCTTGTCGTAAAATATGGATTTCGGTCCATTTTTTTCAACGGTTACGAAAATCACCTGAAAAATTCAGATGGAATCGAGGATCGGGAGATCCTTATTGCATTATACTTCTAAATTTATAATTGTGTTTCGGGTTCTGCGTTCGATTCCAAATACTAGCCATCTTATGTTCCAAAAATATGGATTTCAGTCCATTTTTGTCTAGTGATACATAAATCGCCCGTAAAGTCCACATTAAATTGAGGACCGGGACACCCTTATAGCATTCTTCTCCTAAATTTATTACAGTGTTTCGGGTTATGTGTCATATTTCAAACACTAGCCATCGTCTGGTCGGAAAATATAGACTTCGATCAATTTTTGTTAGGTGGTACGAAAATCGTCCGAAAAGTCCATATGAAAATGAGAACCGGGAGACCCTTATAGAATTCTTCTCATAAATTTATAATTGTGTTCGGGTTCTGCATCAAATTTCAAACACTAGCGATCATCTGTTTTGAAAATACAGATTTCGGTCAATTATTGTCTTTTGGTACAAATATCGCCCTAAAAGTCCAGATGAAATCGAGGATCGAGAGACCCTTGTAGTATTCTTTTCCAAAATTTATAACTGTGTTTTAAGTTCTGCGTCAGATTTCAAACACTAGCCAACGTCTGGTTTGAAAATACGAATTTCGATCCATTTTTGTCAGGAGGTACGAAAAACGCCCGAAAAGTCCATATGAAATCTAGGACCTGAAGACCTTTATAAAATTCTTCTCTTAAATTTATAACTGTGTTTCGGATTTTATATCAGATTTCAAAAACTAGGCATATTCTTGTCCGAAAATACGGATTTCAGTCCATTTTTGTCGGGTGGTACGAAAATTTCCGAAATCTCCAAATGAAATCAAGGACTCGGAGACCCTTAGAGCATTGTTTTTTACTAAATTTACAACTGTGTTTAGGGTTACGCGTTAGATTTCAACACTAGCCATTTCTAAACCCGAAACCCTAAACCCTAATCTCTAAACCTGATTTCTTAAATCCTAAACAAGATTTTTTAAACCCTAACACACTAAACCCTAATAAAAGTGAGTTGTCCAATAAAGCTGTAATTATTACTTTATTTTACAACTATGTTTTATTATATGTTATTATTATCTTCGTTACGAATTAAAACCATAAAACGAAGATAGTAATAACATATAATAAGATAGAGTTGTCAAATAAAGTAATAATTCCATATTTATTTGACAAAACTATTTTATTATATGTTATTATTATCTTCGTTATGAAGTAAAATTATAAAACGAAGATAATAATAACATACAATAAAATAGAATTGTCAAATAAAGTAATAATTACATATTGATTAGACAACTCTATTTTCTTAAATGTTATTATTATCTTCGTTTTGTAGTTCTACTTAATTAAGAAAATAATAATAACATATAACAAAATTGAGTTATCAAATAAATATTTAATCATGACTTTATTTGACAACTCTATTTTATTATTATCTTCGTATGTGCTTGGACTCCTTAACGAAGATAATAATAACATATAATAAAATAGAGTTGTCAAATAAAGTAATAATTACATATTTATTAAATAATCTATTTATTTAATTTCGTTCCATTTTTGTAAGGTAGTACTAAAATAGCCCGAAATGTCTTGATGAAATCGAGAACCGAGAGACCCTTATAGTATTCTTCTCTTAAATTTATAACTGTGTTTTGGGTTCCGCGTCAGATTTCAAACAGTAAGTAGTGTCTGTTGCAAAAATATGGATTTCGGTCCATTTTTGTTGGATGGTACAAAATTGGCCAGAAAAGTCCCGATGAAATTGAGGACCGGGAGACCCTTATAGCATTCTTCTCCTAAATTTATAATTGTGTTTCGGGTTCCGCGTTAGATATCAAACACTAGCCATCGTAGGATCTGAAAATACGAATTTCAGTCCATTTTTTTACTTGTGGTACAGAAATCGCCTGAAAAGTCTAGATGAATACAAGGACCGGGATACCATTATAGAATTCTTCTCCTAAATTTATAATTGTGTTTTGGGTTTCGCGTCAGATTTGAAACACTAGCAACTATCTGGTTTGAAAATACAGATTTCGGTCCCTTTTTGTCCTGGGGTATGAAAAACGCCTGAAAAGTCTAGATATATCGAGGATCGCGAGACCCTTATAACATTCTTATCCTAACTTTATAAATGTGTTTCGGGTTCTGTGTTCGATTTCAAACACTAGCCATCTTATGTTCCGAAAATAAGGATTTCAGTCCATTTGGGTTTAGTGGTACGAAAATCCCTCGTAAAGTCCATATGAAATCGAGGATCGGGAGACCCTTATAGTATTATTCTCGTAAACTTATAGATGAGTGTCAGGTTCTGCGTCCGATATCAAACCCTAGCTATTGCTGGTCCGAAAATACTAATTTCGGTCCATTTTTTGACATGTGGTACAAAAATCGCCCAAAAAGTCCAGATGAATACGAGGACCGGGACACCCTTATAGCATTCTTCACCTAAATTTATAACTGTATTTTGAGTTTCGCGTCAGATTTCTAACACTAGCCATCGTCTGGTCCGAAAATACGGATATTGGTCCGTTTTTGTCTGGTGGTAGGAAAATCCCCCGAAATTTCCAAATGAAATCGAGGACTCGAAGACCCTTTGATCGCTCTTCTCGTAAATTTATAACTGCATTTCGAGTTCCGCATCAGATTTCAAACACTAGCTATTGTCTGTTACGAAAATATGGATTTCGGTCCATTTTTATTGGTTGGTAAGAAAATTGCAAGAAAAGTCCAGATGAAATTGAGGACTGGGAGACCCTTATAGCATTCTTCTCCAAAATTTATAATTGTGTTTCGGGTTGCGCATTAGATATCAAACACTAGCCATCGTTTGGTTTGAAAATACGGATTTCAGTCCATTTTTTGACTTGTGGTACGAAAATCGTCTGAAAAGTCCAGATGAATAAAAGGATCGGGATAACCTTATAGAATTCTTCGTCTGATTTGAAACACTAGCCATTTTCTTGTCGGAAAATATGGATTTCGGTCCTTTTTTTTTAACGGGTACGAAAATCACCTGAAAAGTTCAGATGGAATCGAGGATCGGGAGATCCTTATGGCATTCTAATTCTAAATTTATAATTGTGTTTCGGGTTCTGCGTTCGATTCCAAATACTAGCCATCTTATGTTCCAAAAATATGGATTTCAGTCCATTTTTGTCTAGTGATACAAAAATCGCCCATAAAGTCCACATTAAATTGAGGATCGGGACACCCTTATAGCATTCTTCTCTTAAATATATTACAGTGTTTCAGATTCTGTGTCAGATTTCAAACACTAGCCACCATCTGGTCGGAAAATACAGACTTCGATCCATTTTTGTTAGGTGGTACGAAAATCGCCCGAAACGTCCATATGAAAATGAGGACCGGGAGACCCTTATAGAATTCTTCTCATAAATTTATAACTGTGTTCAGGTTCTTCATCAAATATCAAACACTAGCGATCATCTGTTGCAAAAATATGGATTTCGGACCATTTTTGTTGGATGGTACGAAAATGGCCAGAAAAGTCCAGCTGAAATTGAGGACCGGGAGGCCCTTATAGCATTCTTCTCTTAAATTTATAATTGTGTTTTGGGTTCCGCGTTTGATATCAAACACTAGCCATTGTATGATCTAAAAATACGAATTTCAGTCCATTTTTTGACTTGTGGTACGTAAATCGCCCCAAAAGTCTAGATGAATACAAGGATCGTGATACCGTTATAGAATTCTTCTCCTAAATTTATAACTGTGTTTTGGGTTTCGCGTCAAATTTGAAACACTAGCCACTATCTAGTTTGAAAAAACAGATTTTGGTCCCTTTTTTTCAAGGGGTACGAAGATCGCCTGAAAAGTCCAGTTATATCGAGGATCGCGAAACCCTTATAACATTCTTCTCCTATATTAATAAATGTGTTCCGGGTCTGTGTTCGATTTCAAACACAAGCCATCTTATGTTGCAAAAATAAGGATTTCAGTCCATTTGGGTCTAGTGGTACGAAAATCACTCCTAAAGTCCACATGAAATCGAGGACTGGGAGACCCTTATAGCATTCTTCCCCTAATTTTATAACAGTGTTTCGAGTTCCACGTCAGATTTCAAACACTTGTCATCATCTGGTTAGAAAATACAAATTTTGATCCATTTTTTTCAGGTGCTACGAAAATCGCCTGAAAAGTCCATATGAAAATGAGGACCTGAAGACCCTTATAGAATTCTCCTCCTAAATTTATAACTGGGTTTCGGGTTCCGCATCATATTTCAAAAACTAGCGATCGTTTGTTTAGAAAATACGGATTTTGATCCATTATTGTCTTTTGGTATGAAAATCACCTAAAAATACCAGATGGAATTGAGGATCGAGAGATGGTGGTAGCAATCTTGTCCTAAATTTATAACTGTGTTTTAGCATCCGTGACAAATTTCAAACACAAGCCATTGTCTGGTTTGAAAATACGAATTTCGGTCCATTTTGGTCGGGTGGTACGAAAATCGCCCAAAAAGTCCATATTAAATCGAGGACCTAGAGACCCTTATAAAATTCTTCTCCTAAATTTATAATTGTGTTTCGGGTTTCATGTCAGATTTCAAACATTAGCCATCGTCTTGTTCGAAAATACGGATTTCAGTCTATTTTTGTCGTGTGGTACGAAAATCCCCCGAAATTTCCAAATGAAATCCTTGACCAGGCGACCCTTAGAGCATTCTTTTTCTAAATTTATAATTGTGTTTCGGGCTGAGCGTTAGATTTCAAACACCAGCCATCGTTTAAAACTGAAACCCTAAACCCTAAACCCTAATCTCAAAACATGATTTCTTAAACCCTAAACAAGATTTTTTAAACCCTAAAAACTCTAACACACTAAACCCTAATAAAATAGAGTTATCAAATAAAGATGTAATTATTACTTTATTTGAAAGCTTTGTTTTATTATATGTTATTATAATGTTCGTTACGAATTAAAACTATAAAACAAAGATAGTAATAACATATAATAAGACAGGGTTGTCGAATAAAGTAATAATTACATATTTATTTGACAAATCTATTTTATTATATGTTATTATTATCTTCGTTAAAAAGTAAAACTATAAAACGAAGATAATAATAACGTATAGTGAAATTGTGTTGTCAAATAAAGTAATAATTACATATTTATTCGAAAACTCTATTTTTTAATATGTTACTATTATCTTTGTTTTGTAGTTGTATTTAATAACAAAAATAACAATAACATATAAAAAAATTGAGTTGTCAAATAAATATGTAATTATTACTTTGTTTGACAACTCTATTTTATTATATGTAATTATTATCTTCGTTCTGTATTTGTTTTTCATAACGAAGATTATAATAACATATAATAAAATATTATTTAAAAATAAAGTAATAATGACATTTTTATTTGACAACTTTTTTTTATTATATGTTATTATTATATTCGTTTTGTAGTTATACTTTCCAATAAAGATAACCCTAAACACTAAACCCCGAACCTTAAACCCTAAATCCTAAGCAGTAAATCCAAAACTTAAACCCTTAACCTTAAACCCTTAACCCTAAATCCTATACCATAAACTCATAACAATGAATCTACAACCCTAAACCTAAAACCTTGAACCCTAATCCCTAATCATGATTTTGGTCAATTTTTGTCTGGTATTACGAAAATCTCCAGAAAAGTCCAGGTGAAATCGAGGATCGCGAGATCCTTGTAGCATTGTTCTCCAAAATGTATAACTGTGTTTTGGATTCCGCGTCAGATTTCCAACACTAGCCATCGTTAGGTTAAAAAATACTGATTTCGGTCCATTTTTGTCGGATTGGGAGACCCTTGTAGCATTCTTCTCCAAAATTTATAAATGTGTTTCGAATTCCGCGTCAGATTTCCAACACTATCCATCATCTGACGATAGCTAGTTTTGGAAATTTGACGCAGAACCCGAAACACAATTATAAATTTTGGAGAATAATACTTCAAGGGTCTCCGGATCCTCGAATTCATGTGGACATTTCTCCCGGTCCTCGATTTCTATAAGGGTCCTCGATTTAGTAGTAAAATTCTATAACGGTCTCCTGGTCCTCGATTTCTCCTAGTCAAGGATTTCTGGTCAAGGATTTCATTTGGAAATTTCGGGGGATTTTCGTACCACCCGACAAAAATGGACCGAAATCGGTATTTTCGAACAAGACGATGGCTGTTGTTTTAAATCTGACGCAAAACCGAAACACATTTATAAATTTAGGAGAAGAATGCTATAAGTGTCTCCAAATCTTCGATTTCATTTGGACTTTTTGGGCGACTTTCGCACCACCTCACAAAAATGGACAAAAATCCGTATTTTCGGAGCAGACTATGGCTAGTGTTTGAAATTTGACGCGGAACCCGAAACACAGTTATTGTTGGTTATATGACTTCTATTTTTAGGAAATTTTGTAAAATATTATCAACAAGATTATCTAATTCTTTCCTAAGTGGTGAATTAATATCAAAACCAACTTGTTTAATATTAATTCCTATTTTAACAACAAAAGATTCTAACAGTTTATTTGCAGCGGAATTTCACAATCACATGCAAGATCAATATAAAAAGAAAAGAGAGAGAGAGAGGAAATAGTGCTCCAGGGGTTTTTATACTGGTTCGGCTATCACTTTGATAACCTACATCCAGTCCTGAAATCTACAACAGATTTCAGCCTTTCACTAGAATGA
>NC_021162.2:16534690-16555835 GCF_000331145.2 Cicer arietinum | reverse complement strand
CTAATCGATTATCGCGTGTCTTGTTTTTCTTGAATCTTGAAAATATATGAACTAATCGATTTCCTAATCGATTCTTTTAATGCACTTATCAGAGACTGATACTTAGTTTGTATCAGAATCGATTGACTAATCGATTATACTTGTCTTGTTCAAACAACGAGATCAAAACAATCGATTACTCATTCGATTCATATATTACCATAATCGATTTGGCAATGTGCTAAATACTCCCTGTAACTTAGACATTTTACTTCAATCAATTCGTCAATCGACTTGGCTGGTCATAGTGACTAAGGTATTTTACTCCAATCGATTTGCCAATCAATTTGGCTGGTCACAATCACTAAGATGTCTTACTCCAATTGATTTGCCAATCGATTAGGCTGGTTACAGTAGCTTAGCTATTTAGTTAAAATCGATATGCCAATCGATTACGCAATATGTTCCAGATAAGTGATTAACAATTTCATTCTTTCAATCGATTACCTAATCGATTGATGCAAAGCTTGCAACCCAAGAAACATCTATCAATCGATTATCTAATCGATTAGTGCAAAGCTTGCAACTTAAGAAACTTATTTCAATAGATTGTCCAATCGATTTCGTTGATCACAGAACACATGTCTGATGAGAAAGTATTTTCATAATTGATTTGCCAATCGATTGACTCAGTATGAGCTTGGTTCTGTGATTCACAAAATCGATTATTCAATTGATGTGCAAATCGATTGTCCAATTGATTTGTTCAAACACAGAACACAGGTTTTGATGAAACCTTTAAGTAATCGATTTCCCAATCGATTAACTTAGTGAAACCTTCATTCTGTGAGTCTGACAATCGATTGTTCAATTGATTGATCAATTGATTTATTACTTGATTGATTAAAACTTATTTTATAATTTCATTGGCAAATACTATATGAGAACTCATTATGATTAAGTCTACCTAATTGACCCTATTAACACTAGACACTCTTGTACATCAGTCTTCAAGCCTCGTATGACCTCATCCATCTTTGCTTGATTGCTTGAGTTCCAAGTTTTGTCCAAGTGTGTAGTGTTTGTTTATTTGCCTGAAATATTTCTTAATTCAAATCATTAGATCAATAAAATAATGCATATACGTTGTATGTTTGGAAATTAAATTTTGGAGAAGAATTTCATAACAGTATCCTGGTTCTCGATCTCATCTGGACTTTTCGGGTGATTTTCGTACCACCCGTTAAAAATGGACAAAAATTCGTAGTTTTGGACCAGACGATGGCTAGTTTTTGAAATATGATGTGGAACCCGAAATATAGTTATAAAATTAGTAGAAGAATGCTATAGGGGTCTTCCGGTCCTCGATCTCATCTGGTCTTTTCGGGCGATTTTCGTACCACACGACAAATATAGATCGAAATCCGTATTTTTGAACAACTTGAAAGCTAGTGTTTGACATATGACGCGGAACCCGAAACACAGTTATAAATTTAGGAGAAGAATGATACAAGGGTTTCCGATCATCGATTTTATCTGGATTTTTCAGGCGATTTTCGTCCCACCGGAAAAAATTGACCGAAATCCATATTTTCGGATCTGAAAATGGCTAATTTTTGAAATCTGACGCGGAACCCGAAACACACATATATATTTTCGAGAAGAGTACTACAAAGGTCTCCCGATCCTCAATTTCATCTAGACTTTTCGGGAGATTTTCATACCACCCGAGAAAAATGAAACGAAATCCGTATTTTCGGACCAGGTGAACTCTAGTGTTTGAAATTTGAAGCGCAACCCGGAAGACATTTATAAATTGAAGAGAAGAATGCTATAAGGGTCTCCCGATCCTGGATTTCATTTGTACTTTTCGGGAGATATTCATGCCACCCAACAAAAATGGTCTGAAATCTGTTTGTTTGGACGTGACAATGGCTAGTGTTTCAAATCTGACGCGGAACCCAAAAACAAGTTATAAATTTATGAGAAGAAAGCTATAAGGGTTTTCCGGTCCTCGATTTCATTTGGACTTTTCGAGAAATTTCGTACCACTCGAAAAAAATGGACCGAAATATGTATTTGCAGACCTGACGATGGCTAGTGTTTGAAATATGACGCGGAAACCGAAACATAGTTTTAAATTTAGGAGAAGAAAGCTATAAGGGTCTCTTAGTCCTCAATTTCATCTGGACTTTTCGGGAGATTTTCGTACCCCTTGACAAAAATGGACCGAAATCCATATTTTTGTATTCGAAGATGGCTAATGTTTGATATTTGACGCAGAACTCGAAACACAGTTATCAATTTTGGAGAAGAATACTACAATGGTCTCCCGGTCCTCGAATTCATCTGGACTGAAATTCGTAGTTTTAGACGAGGCACTCGCTAGTGTTTGAAAGTTGATACGGAACCCGAAACTCGTTTATAAATTTAGTAGAAGAATGCTAAAAGGGTTTCTCGTTCAATGATTTTATCAGGACTTTTCGGACGATCTTCGTACCACCCGACAAAAATGGACCGAAATCCGTATTTTCGAACAAGAGGATGGCTAGTGTTTGAAATTTGACGTGGAACCAAAAACACAATTATCAATTTTGGAGAAGAATGTCTCTCGGTACTCGATTTCATCTGGACTTTTCTGGCGATTTTCGTATTCCTTGACCAAAATGGACCAAAATCTGTATTTTCAGACCAGACGATGGCTAGTGTCTGAAATCTAGCATGGTACCCGAAACACAATTTTGGAGAAGAATGCTATAAGGGTCTCCAAGTCCTCGATTTCATCTTGACTTTTCAGGCGATTTTCGTACCACCCGACAAAAATGGACCAAAATCCGTATTTTAAGACAATTGATGGCTAGTGTTTGAAATCTGACGCAGAACCAATGAAACACAGTTATAAATTTAAGACATAAACTTAGGACATATTTTCAGGTGATTCTCGTACCACCCGACTAAAATGTACCTAAATCCATATTTTTGAACAAGACGATGGCTAGTGTTTGAAATCTGACATGGAACCCGAAACACAATTATAAATATAGAAGAAGAATGATATAAGGGTCTCTCAGTCCCTGAATTCATCTTGACTTTTCGGGAGATTTTTGTACCACCGGACAAAAATGGACCGAAATCCGTACTTTTGGACCAGACAATGGCTAGTGTTTGAAATTTAACGCCGAACCTGAAACACAATTATAAATTTACGAGAAGAATGCTATAAGGGTCTCTCGTTCCTCATTTTCATCTTGAGTTTTCGGGCGATCTTTGTACCACCAAAAAAAATGGACCGAAATCCGTATTTTCGAACAAGACGATGGCTAGTGTTTGGAATTTGACGTGGAACCCAAAACAAAATTATCAATTTTGGAGAAGAGTGCTATATGGGTCTACCGGTCCATGAATTCATCTGGACTTTTCATGCGATTTTCGTACCAACCGACAAAAATCAATTGAAATCCATATTTTCAAAGAAGACGATGGCTAGTGTCTGAAATTTGATGCGGATTCCAAAACACAGTTATAATTTTAGGAGAAGAATGCTATAAGAGTCTCCCGGTCCTCGATTCCATATGGTCTTTTCGGGCGATTTTCTTACCACCCAACAAAAATGGACCGAAATTCATATTTTCGGACCAAACGATGGCTAGTGCTCGATACCTGGCGCGGAACCTAAAGCACATTTATAAATTTTGGAGAGGAATGTCTCCCGGTACTCGATTTCATCTGGACTTTTCGGGCGATTTTCGTATTCCTCGACCAAATCGGACCAAAATCTCTATTTTCGGACCAGACGATGGCTAGTGTTTGAAATCTAGCATGGTACCCAAAACACAATTATAAATTTTGGAGAAGAATGCTATAAGGGTCTCCCGGTCCTCAATTTCATCTAGACTTTTCAGGCGATTTTCGAACCACCCGACAAAAAGGACCAAAATCCGTATTTTCGGACCAATTGATGGCTAGTGTTTGAAATCTGACGCAAAACCAATGAAACACAGTTATAAATTTAAGACATAAATTTAGGACGTATTTTCGGGTGATTTTCATATCACCCGACTAAAATGTACCGAAATCCATATTTTCGAACAAGACGATGCCTAGTTTTTGAAATCTGACATGGAACCCGAAACACAATTATAAATTTAGAAGAAGATGGATATAAGGGTCTCTCGGTCCCATATTTCATCTGGACGTTTCGGACAATTTTTGTACCATCCGACAAAAATAGACCGAAATCCGTACTTTGGGACCAGACAATGGCTAGTGTTAGAAATTTGACGCCGAACCCGAAACACAATTATAAATATACGAGAAGAATGCTATAAGGGTCTCTCGTTCCTCATTTTCATCTAGAGTTTTCGGGCGATCTTCGTACCACCAAAAAAAATGGACTGAAATCCGTATTTTCGAACAAGACGATGGCTAGTGTTTGGAGTTTGACATGGAACCCAAAACAAAATTATCAATTTTGGAGAAGAATGCTACATGGGTCTACCGGTCCATGATTTCATCTGGACTTTTCAGGCGATTTTCGTACCAACTGACAAAAATCAATTGAAATCCATATTTTCAAAGTAGACGATGGCTAGTGTCTGAAATCTGATGCGGATTCCAAAACACAGTTATAATTTTAGGAGAAGAATGCTATAAGAGTTTCCCGGTCCTCGATTTCATATGGTCTTTTCGGGTGATTTTCTTACCACCCAACAAAAATGGACCGAAATTCATATTTTTGGACCAAACGATGGCTAGTGTTCGATACCTGGCGCAGAACCTAAAGCACATTTATAAATTTTGGGGAGGAATGTCTCCCGGTGCTCGATTTCATCTGGACTTTTCGGGCGATTTTCGTATTCCTCGACCAAATCAGACCAAAATCTGTATTTTCGGACCAGACGATGGCTAGTGTTTGAAATCTAGCATGGTACCCAAAACACAATTATAAATTTTGGAGAAGAATGCTATAAGGGTCTCCCGGTCCTCGATTTCATTTGGACTTTTCAGGCGATTTTCGAACCACCCGACAAAAAGGACCAAAATCCGTATTTTCTGACCAATTGATGGCTAGTGTTTGAAATCTGAGGCAAAACCAATGAAACATAGTGATAAATTTAAGACATAAATTTAGGACGTATTTTCGGGTGATTTTCATATCACCCGACTAAAATTTACCGAAATCCATATTTTCGAACAAGACGATGCTTAGTGTTTGAAATCTGACATGGAACCCGAAACACAATTATAAATTTAGAAGAAGATTGATATAAGGGTCTCTCGGTCCCATATTTCATCTGGACGTTTCGGACAATTTTTGTACCATCCGACAAAAATGAACTGAAATCCGTACTTTTGGACCAGACAATGGCTAGTGTTAGAAATTTGACGCCGAACCCGAAATACAAATATAAATTTACGAGAAGAATGTTATAAGAGTCTCTCGTTCCTCGATTTTATCTAGAGTTTACGGCAATCTTTGCAACACCAGACAAAAATGGACCGAAATCCGTATTTTCGAACAAGACGATGGCTAGTGTTTGGAATTTGACGTGGAACCCTTAACGCACTTATCAATTTTGGAGAAGAATGCTATACGGGTCTACCGGTCCTTGATTTCATCTGTACTTTTCAGGCGATTTTCGTACCCATCTACAAAAATCAACCGAAATCCATATTTTCAAAGAAGATGATGGCTAGTGTTTGAAATCTGATGCGGATTCTGAAACACAGTTATAATTTTAGGAGAAGAATGCTATAAGAGTCTCCCGGTCCTCGATTCCACATGTTCTTTTCGGGCAACTTTCATACCACCCAACAAAAATGGACCGTAATTCATATTTTCGGATCAAACGATGGTTAGTGTTTGATATCTGGCGCGGAACCTGAAGCACTATTATAGATTTTGGAGAGGAATGTCTCCCGGTACTCGATTTCATCTGGACTGTTCGGGCGATTTTTTGTTTCCTCGAGCAAAATGGACCAAAATCTGTATTTTTGGACCAGACGATGGGTAGTGTTTGAAATCTAGCATGTACCCAAAACACAATTATAAATTTTGGAGAAGAATGCTATAAGGGTCTCCCGGTCCTCGATTTCATCTGGACATTTCAGGCGATTTTCGAACCACCCGACAAAAAGGACCGAAATCGGTATATTCAGACCAATTGATGGCTAGTGTTTGAAATCTGACGCAAAACTAATGAAACACAGTTATAAATTTAAGACATAAATTTAGGACGTATTTTCGGGTGATTTTCATACCACCCGACTAAACTGTACTGAAATCCATATTTTCAAACAAGACGATGGCTAGTGTTTGAAATCTGACATGGAACCCGAAACACCATTATAAATTTAGAAGAATAATGATATAAGGGTCTCTCGGTCCCCGATTACATCCGGACTTTTCGGGCGATTTTCGTACCACCCGACAAAAACGGACCGAAATCCGTACTTTTGGACCAGACAATGGCTAGTTTTAGAAATATGACGCCGAACCCGAAACACAATTATAAATTTACGAGAAGAATGCTATAAAGGTCTCTGGTTCCTCGATTTTATCTGGAGTTTTTGGGCGATCTTTGTACCACCAGACAAAAATGGACCGAAATCTATATTTTCGAACAAGACGATGGCTAGAGTTTGGAATTTGACGTGGAACCCAAAACACATGTATCAATTTTGGAGAAGAATGCAATATGGGTCTACCGGTCCATGATTTCATCTGGACTTTTCAGGCGAGTTTCGTACCACTCGACTAAAATCAACCGAAATCCATATTTTCAAACAAGACGATGGCTACTCTTTGAAATCTGATGCGGATTCCGAAACACAGTTATAATTTTAGGAGAAGAATGCTATAAGAGTCTCCAGGTCCTCGATTTCATATGGTCTTTTCGGGCAATTTTCGTACCACCCAACAAAAATGGACAGAAATTCATATTTTCGGATCAAACGATGGCTAGTGTTTGATATCTGGAGCGGAACCTGAAGCACTATTATATATTTTGGAGAGGAATGTCTCCCGGTACTCGATTTCATCTGGACATTTCGGGCGATTTTCGTATTCCTTGAACAAAATGCACCAAAATCTGTATTTTTGGACCATACGATGGCTAGTGTTTGAAAACTAGCATGGAACCCAAAACACAATTATAAATTTTGGAGAAGAATGTTATAAGGGTCTCCCGGTCCTCGATTTCATCTGAACTTTTCAGGCGATTTTCGAACCAACCGACAAAAAGGACCAAAATCCGTATTTTCGGACCAATTGATGGCTAGTGTTTGAAATCTGACGCAAAACCAACGAAACACAGTTATAAATTTAAGACGTATTTTCGGGTGATTTTCATACCACCCGACTAAACTGTACCAAAATCCATATTTTCGAACAAGACGATGGCTAGTGTTTGAAATATGACATGGAACCCAAAACACCATTATAAATTTAGAAGAAGAATGATATAAGGGTCTCTCGGTCTCTGATTTCATATGGACATTTTGGGCAATTTTCGTACCAACCGACAAAAACAAACCGAAATCCGTACTTTTGGACCAGAGAATGGCTAGTTTTAGAAATTTGACGCCGAACCCGAAACACAATTATAAATTTACAAGAAGAATGCTATAAAGGTCTCTGGTTCCTCGATTTTATCTGGAGTTTTCATGCGATCTTTGTACCACCAGACAAAAATGGACAGAAATCCGTATTTTCGAACAAGACGATGGCTAGTGTTTGGAATTTGACGTGGAACCCAAAACACACGTATCAATTTTGGAGAAAAATGCTATATGGGTCTACCGGTCCTTGATTTCATCTGGACTTTTCAGGCGATTTTCGTACCAATCGGCTAAAATCAACCGAAATCCATATTTTCAAAGAAGATGATGGCTAGTGTTTGAAATCTGATGCGGATTCCGAAACACAATTATAATTTTAGGAGAAGATGGCTATAAGAGTCTCCCGAACCTCGATTTCATATGGTCTTTTCGGGCGATTTTGGTACCACCCAACAAAAATGGTCCGAAATTCATATTTTCGGACCAAACGATTGCTAGTGTTTGATATCTGGCGCGGAACCTGAAGCACTATTATAAATTTTGTAGAGGAATGTCTCCCGGTACTCGATTTCATCGGGACGTTTCGGGCGATTTTCGTATTCCTCGACCAAAATGGACCAAAATTTGTATGTTCGGACCAGACGATGGCTAGTGTTTGAAATCTAGCATGGTACCCAAAACACAATTATAAATTTTGGAGAAGAATGCTATAAGGGTCTCCCAGTCCTTGATTTCATCTGGACTTTTCAGGCGATTTTCGAACCACCCGACAAAAAGGACCAAAATCTGTAATTTCGGACCAATTGATTGCTAGTGTTTGAAATCTGACACAAAACCAATCAAACACAGTTATAAATTTAAGACATAAATTTATGACGTATTTTCGGGTGATTTTCCTACCACACGACTAAATCCATATTTTCAAAAAAGACAATGGGTAGTGTTTCAAATCTGACATGGAACCCGGAACACAATTATAAATTTAGAAGAAGAATGATATAAGGGTCTCTCGGTCCCCGATTTCATCTGGACTTTTCGGGAGATTTTCGTACTACCCGACAAAAATGGACCGAAATTCGTACTTTTGGACCAGACAATGGCTAGTGTTAGAAATTTGACGCCGAACCCAAAACACAATTATTAATTTACGAGAAGAATGCTATAAGGGTATCTCGTTCCTCGATTATAGCTGGACTTTTCGGGCGATATTCGTACCACCAGACAAAAATGGAACGAAATCCGTATTTTTGAACAAGATGATGGCTAGTGTTTGGAATTTGACGTGGAACCCAACACACAGTTATCAATATTGGAGAAGAATGCTATATGGGTCTACCGATCCTTGATTTCATCTAAACTTTTCAGGTGATTTTCCTAACAACCGACAAAAATCGACCGATATCCATATTTTCTAAGAAGACGATGGCTAGTGTTTGAAATCTGATGCGGATTCTGAAACACTGTTATAATTTTAGGAGAAGAATGCTATAAGGGTCTCCCAGTCCTCGATTTCATATGGTCTTTTAGGGCGATTTTTGTGCCACCCGACAATAATGGACCGAAATTCATATTTTTAGACCAAATGATGGCTAGTGTTTGTTATCTGGCGCGGAACCAAATCACAATTATAAATTTTGGAGAGGAATGTCTCCCGGTACTCGATTTCATCTGGACTTTTCGGGCGGTTTTCGTATTCCTCGACCAAAATGGACCAAAATCTATTTTTTCGGACCAGACGATGGCTAGTGTTTGAAATCTAGCATGGTACCCGAAACACAATTATAAATTTTGGAGAAGAATGCTATAAGGGTCTCCCGGTCCTCAATTTCATCTGGACTTTTCAGGCAATTTTCGTACCTTCCGACAAAAATGGACCAAAATTCGTATTTTCAGGCCAACTGATGGCTAGTGTTTAAAACCTGACACAAAACCAATGAAACACAATTATAAATTTAAGACATAAATTTAGGACGTATTTTCGGGTGATTTTCGTGCCACTTGACAAAAATGGACCGAAATCCATATTTTCGAACAAGACGATGGCTAGTGTTTGAAATTTGACGTGAAACAGAATTATAAATTTAGAAGAAGAATGCTATAAGGGTATCTCGGTTCACGATTTCATTTGAACTTTTTCGGGAGATTTTTGTACCACCAGACAAAAATGGAACGAAATCCGTATTTTCGAACCTGACGGTGGCTAGTGTTTTAAATCCGACGGTGGCTAGCCATATTTTCGGACCCGAAATCTATATTTTCTTATGCAAAATCCGAAACACTGTTATAAATTTTAGAGAAGAATACTAGAATGGTCTTCCGGTCCTTGATTTCATCTAGACTTTTCGACAAATTTTTGTACCGCACGACAAAAATGGACCGAAATCCGTATTTTTGGACCAAACAATTGCTAATGTTTGAAATCTGAAGCGGAACTCGAAATTCTTAGTTTAGGAGAAAAATGCTATAAGGGTCTCTCGGTCGATTTTCATACCACGAGACAAAAATAGACTGAAATTCGTATTTTCGTACAAAACGATGGCTAGTGTTTGAAATTTGGCGCAGAACCTGAAGCACAATTATAAATTTTGAAGAAGAATGCTATAAGGGTCTCCTGGTACTTGATTTCGTCTGGACTTTTCGGGAGATTTCCGTATTCCTCAACCAAAATGGACCAAAATCTGTATTTTCGGACCAAAGGATGGCTAGTATTTGAAATCTAGCATCGTGCCCAAAATACAGTTATAAATTTTGGAGAAGAATGCTTTAAAGGTCTCCCGGTGATCGATTTCAGGAAATTTTCGTACCACCCGACAAAAAGTGACCAAAATCCGTATTTTCGGACCAAACGATGGCAAGTATTTGAAATCTGACGGGGAACCAATGAAACACATTTATAAATATAGGAGAACAATGCTAAAGTGTCTTCGGTCCACGATATCATTTGGACTTTTCAGGTGCTTTTCGTACCACCCGACTAAAATGTACCGAAATCCATATTTTCGAACAAGACTATGGCTAGTGTTTGAAATCTAACGTGGAACCCGAAACACAGTTATAAATTTAGAAGAAGAATGATATAAGGGTCTCTAAGTCCCCGATTTGATATGGACTTTTCAAGCGATTGTTGTACCATGCGACAAAAATAAACCGAAATCCTTATTTTTGGACCAAACAATGGCTAGTGTAAGAAATTTGACGCGGAACCTGAAATACAGTTGTAAATTTACGAGAAGAATGCTATAAGGGTCTCTTGGATCTCGATTTTATCGGGACCGTAATCCGTATTTTCGAACAAGACGATGGCTAGTGTTTAAAATATGACTTGGAACTCGAGCCACATTTATAAATTTAGGAGAAGAATGCAATAAGGGTCTCCTGGTCCTCGATTTCATCTGGTCTTTTCTGGCGATATTCGTGCCGTCCATTAAAAATGGACCGAAATTCGTAATTTCGAACCAGACGATGGCTAGTTTTTCATATCTGGTACAGAACCCAAAACACAATTATAAATTTACGAGAAGAATGCTATACGAGACTCACAGTCCTCGATTTCATCTAGACTTTTCGGGCAATTTTCTTACCACCCGACAAAAATGGACCGAAATCTGTATTGTCGTACAACACGATGCCTAGTTATTGAAATATGACGCAGAACTCGAAACACAATTATAAATTTAGGAGATGAATGCTATAAAGGTCTCTTGGTCCTCAATTTCATCAGGACTTTTCGGGCGATATTCGTACCTCCCGACAAAAATGGACTGAAATCTGTATTTTTGGACTAGACGATGGCTAGTGTTTGAAATCTGGTGCAAAACCTCAAAAGCAATTATAAATTTTGGATAATATTGCTATAAGGGTCTCCAAGTACTCGATTTCATCTAGACTTTTTGGGCGATTGTCGTGCCACATGAAAGAAATGGACCGAAAAATGTATTTTTAGACCAAACGATGGCTTGTGTTTGAAATCTGATGTCGAACCCGAAACACAGTTATAAGTTTAGGAGAAAAATGCTATAAGGGCCTCCTGGTCCTCGATTTCATCTGGACTTTTCAGGTGATTTTCGTACCATCCGACAAAAATGAACCGAAATCCGTATTTTCGCACAAGACGATGGCTAGTGTTAGAAACTTGACGCGGAACCCGAAACACAGTTATAAATTTACGAGAAGAATTCTATAAGGGTCTCTCGGTCCCCAATTTCATCTGGACTTTTCGGGTGATTTACGTACCACTCGACATAAATGAACCGAAATCCGTATTTTTGGACAAGACAATGGCTAGTGTTATAAATTTGACGTCGAACCCAAAATTAACTAATAAATTTACGAGAAGAATGCTATAAGTGTCTTTCGGATCTCGATTTCATATGGACTTTTCTTGTAGTTTTCGTACTGACCTACAAAATTAGACCGAAATCCGTATTTTCGAACAAGACGATAGCTAGTGTTGAAAATCTTATGTGGAACCCGAACCACAGTTATAAATTTAGGAGAAGAATGCTATAAGGGTCTCCTAGTCCTGGATATCATCTGGTCTTTTAAGGCGTTTTCGTACCATCCAACAAAAATGCAGTGACATTCCTAATTATGGACCAGACGATGGCTAGTGTTTGAAATCTGGCGCGGAACCCAAAACACACTTGGTCCTCGATTTCATTTGGACTTTTCGGGCGAATTTCGCACACCTCGACAAAAATGGACAAAAATCTATATTTTTAGACCAAACGATGGCTAGAGTTTGAAATCTGACGCGGAACCAATGAAACACAGTTATAAATTTTGGAGAATAATGCTATAAGGGTCTCCAACTCCTTGATTTCGTCTAGACTTTTTAGGCGAAACCCGAAACTTAGTTATAAATTTAGGAGAAGAATTCTATAAGGGTTTCTAGGTCCTCGATTTCATCTAGACTTTTCAGGAGATTTTCTTACCACTTGACAAAAATGGACCGAAATCCATATTTTCGGAGCAAACGATGGCTTGTGTCTCAAATTTGACGCAGAACTCGAAATACAGTTATAAATTTAGGAGCAAAATGCTATAAGGGTGTCCCAGTCCTCGATTTCATCTGGACCTTTTGGGAAATTTTTGTACCACCTGACAAAAATGGACCAAAATCCGTTTTTTCAAACAAGACGATGGCTAGTGTTTGAAATCTGACGCGGTACCCGAGATATATTTATAAATTTAGGAGAAGAATGCTATAAGGGTCTCCTAGTCCTCGATTTCATCTGGTCTTTCCAGGTGATTATTGTGCTGCCAACAAAAATGGACCCAAATTCGTAATTTCTAGCACGAAACCCGAAAGACAGTTATAAAGTTTGGAGAGGAATGCTATAAGGGTTTCATGGTCCTCGATATTATCTGGATTTGTCAGGCGATTTTTGTACCACCCGACAAAAATGGACCAAAAACCATATTTTCGGACCAAACGATGGCTAGTGTTTGAGATCTGACGCGGAAACCAATGAAACACAATTATAAATTTAAGAGAAGAATGCTATAAGTGTCTTCGATCCTCGTTTTCATCTAGGCTAAAATGTACCGAAATCCATATTTTCGAACAAGACGATGGCAAGTGTTTGATATACAACGTGGAACCTGAAACACAGTTATTAATTTAGAAGAAGATTCATATAAGAGTCTCTCAACAAAAATGAACCGAAATCCGTATTTTCATACTAGACATTGGCTAGTGTTTGAAATTTGACACAGATCCTGAAGCACAGTTATATATTTTGGAAAAGAATGCTATATGGGTCTCCTAGTCGTCAATTTCATCTGGACTTTTCGAGCGATTTTCGTACCACCCAACAAAAATTGACCAAAATCGTTAATTTCGGAGAAGAATGCTATATGGATCTCTTGGTCCTCGATTTCATCTAAACTTGTCGAACGATTTTCGTACCACCTGACAACAATGGACCGAATGCTTATTTTCGAGCAAGATGATGGCTAATGTTTGAAATCTGAAGCAGAACCCGAAACTTAGTTATAAATTTAGCATAAGAATGCTAGAAGGGTCTTCCGGTCCTCGATTTCATCAGGACGTTTCAGGCAATTATCGTACCACCCGACAAAAATGGAGCGAAATCCGTATTTTCGAACAAGACGATGGCTAGTGTTTGAAATCTGAAGCGGAACCCGAAACACAGTTAAAATTTAGAAGGAGAATGCTATAAGTTTCTCTCGGTTCTCAATTTCATCTAGACTTCTCGGGCGATTTTCGTACCACCCGACAAAAATGGATCGACATCTATATTCTCGAACCTGACAATGGCTAGTGTTTGAAATCCGACGCGGAAACCGAAACACAATTATAAATTTAGGAGATTAATGCTATAAGGGTTTCCCGGTCCTCGATTTTATCTGGAATTTTTGGCCGATTTTAGTTCCACCAAACAAAAATGGACCGAAATCTGTATTTTCGAACATAGTTATAAATTTATGAGAAGAATGCTATAAGGGTCTCCCGGTCCTCGATTTCATCAAGACTTTTCGGGCAATTTTCGTACCACCCTACAAAAATAGACCGAAATCTGTATTTTCAAACCCAACGATGGCTAGTATTTGACATCCGACGCGAAAACCAAAACACTGTTATAAATTTAGTTGAAGAATGCTATAAGGGTCTCCCGGTCCTCAATTTCATCTCGACTTTTTGGGCTATTTTCGTACAACCCAAAAAAAATGCGAAGATGGCTAGTGTTTGAAATCTGACGTGGAACCTGAAACACAATTATAAAGTTAGGGAAAGAATGCTATAAGGATTTTCTGGTCCTCGATTACATCTAGACTTTCGGGTGATTTTTGTACTACTTGACAAAAAAGGACTGAAATCTGTATTTTCGGACCACACCATGGCTAGTGTTTGAAATCTGACACCGAACTCGAAACACAATTAAATGTTTAGGAGAAAATATATATATAAGGGTCTTTGAGTTCTCGATTTCATCTGGACTTTTTGGGTGATTATTGTACAACCAGACGAAAATGGACCAAAATCTGTATTTTCAATCCAGACGATGGCTAGTTTTTGAAATCTGACGCGTAACCCAAAACACAGTTATAAATTTAGGAGAAGAATACTATAAGGGTTTCTTGGTGCTCGATTTCATCCTGACCTTTCGGGCGATTTTCGTACGCCCTAGCAAAAATGGAATGAAATCCGTATTTTCGGGCCAGACAATGGCTAGTGTTTGAAATCGAACGCAGAACCCGTAACACATTTATAAATTTAGGAGAAGAATGCTACAAGGGTCTCCTGGTCCTCGATTTCATCTGGACTTATTGGGTGATTTTTGTAGCACCCGACAAAAGTGGATCAAAATCTATACATTCGGACTAGATGATGGCTAGAGTTTGACATCTGACGCGGAGCCCAAAACACGGGTATAAATTTAGTAGAAGAATGCTATAAGGGTTTCCCGATCCTCGACTTCATCTCGATGTGTTAGACGATTATCATACCACCTTTAATTAATGGACCTAAATCAGTATTTTTGGACTATATGATGGCTTATGTTGAAAATCTGACGCGGAACCCGAAACACGGTTATAAATTTAGGAGAAGAATGCTACAAGGGTCTCCCGAAACCAGACAAAAATGGACCGAAATTCGTATTTTCGGACCAAACGATGGTTAGTGTTTTAAATCATACGCGGAACCCTAAGCACAATTATAAATTTAGGAGAATAATGCTATAAGGGTATATGGGTCCTCAATTTCATATGGACTTTTCAAGCGATTTTCAACCAACCGACAAAAATGAACCGAAATTCGTATTTTCGGACATGACGATGGCTAGTATATGAAATCTGACGCGGAACCTGAAACAAAATTATAAAGTTATGAGAAGAATGCTATAAGGGTCTCCCGATCCTCGATTTCCTTTGGAATTTTCAGGAATTTTCGTTCCAACCGACATAAATTGACCGAAATCTATATTTTTTGACAACGACAATTCGCTAGTGTTTGAAATTTTACCCGGAACCTGAAACAAAGTTTTAAATTTAGGGGAATAAAGCTATAAGGGTTTTCGAGTCCTCGATATCATGTGGACTTTTCAGGTGATTTTCGTACCACCCGAAAAAAATAGACCGAAATCCGAATTTTTGGTTAATTTTCGTACCACTCGACAAAAATGGATTGAAATCTGTCTTTTCGAACCAGGCGATGGCTAATGTTTGAAATTTAATGCGGAACCTGAAACGCAGTTATAAATATGGACTTTTTGGGAGTTTTTCGTACCACCTAACAAAAATGGACCGAATCAGTAATTTCGAACAAGACGATGGCTAGTGTTTGAAATCTGACGCGGAACCCGAAACAAAGTTATAAATTTAGGAGAAGAATGCTTTAAGGGTCTCCCGGTCCTCGATTTCATCTAGACTTTTCGGGCGATTTTCGTACTACTAGACAAAAATAGACCGAATTTCGTTTTTCGGACCCGACGATGGCTCGTGTTTGAAATCCGACGCGGAAACCAAAACATTGTTATAAGTTTAGGAGAAGAATTCTATAAGGGTCTCCCAGTCCACAAAAATGGACCAACATCTATATTTTCTGACCAGACGATGGCTAGTGTTTGAAATCTGGCTCGCAACCCGAAACACAATTATAAATTTAGGAGAAGAATGCTATAAAGGTCTCTTGCTCCTAGATTTCATCGGGTCTGTTCGGGCAATTTTCGTTCCACCCGACAAAAATGTACCGAAATCCGAATTTTTGAACAAGACGATCGCTGGTGTTCGAAATTTGACGCGGAACCCGAAACTCTGTTAAAAATTTAGGTCTCTAAGTCCTCGATTTCATCTGGACTTTTCGGGCGTTTTTCGTACCAATCTAAAAAAATTGATCGAAATCCGAAACAGAACCTGAAACACAGTTAAAAATTTAGGAGAAGAATGCAATATGGCTCTCCCGGTCCTCGATTTCATCAAGACTTTTTCGTACCACCTGACAAAAATGGAGCAAAATCCGTTTTTTCGAACAAGACGACGGCTAGTGTTTGAAATCTGCTGCGGAACTTGAAACACGGTTATAAATTTATGAGAAGAATGCTACAAGGGTCTCCCGGTCCTCGATTTCATCTTGTCTTTTCCAGCGATTTTCGTACCACCCGACAAAAATAGACAGAAATCTGAATTTTCGGACCAGACAATGTCTAGTGTTTGAAATTTGATGCAGAACCCAAAACTTATTTATAATTTATGAGAAGAATTCTATAAGGGTCTCCTGGTCCTCGATTTCATATGGACATTTCGGGAGATTTTCATACCAACGAAAAACATGTACTGAAATCCGTATTTTTGAACAAGACGTAGGCTAGTGTTTGAAATCTGGCGCGAAACTTGAAGCACAGTTATTAATTTAAGAGAAGAATGCTATAAGGGTCTCCCGGTCCTCGATTTCATGTGAACTTTTCGGGAGATTTTCGGACCACCCAGCTAAAATGGACCCAAATTTTGTATTTTCAGACCAAACGATGGCTAGTGTTTGAAATCTGTCGCGGAACCCGAAATACAGTTATAAATTTTTTAGAAGAATCTAATAGGGTCTCCCGGTACTCGATTTTACTAGGTTTTTTGGGCAATTTTCGTAAAACCCAACAAAAATGGACCAAAATCTTTAGTTTCGGACCAAACGATGGCTAGTGTTTAAAATCTTACGCGAAACCCGAAACAATGTTATATATTTAAGAGAAGAATGTTATAAGGGTCTCATGGTCCTCGATTTCATCTAGACTTTTCGGGTGATTTTCGTACAACCCGACAAAAATGGACCGAAATCTGTATTTTTGTATAAGATGATGGCTAGTGTTTGAAATCTAACGCGGGACATGAAACACAATTATAAATTTAGGAGAAGAATTCTATAAGGGTCTCCTGGTACTCGATTTCCTCTGGACTTTTCGGGCAATTTTCGTTACCCTCGACAAAAGTGACCCAAATCTGTATTTTCAGACCAAACGATTACTAGTGTTTGGAATCTGGCACAGAACCCTAAACATAGTTATAATTTTTGGAGAAGAATGCTATAAGGGTCTCCCGGGTCTTCGATTTCATCTGTACTTTTTGGATGATTTTCGTACCACACGACAAAAATGGACCAAAATCTCTATTTTCTTACCAAACGATGGCTAGTGTTTGAAATCTGATGCGAAACCAATAAAACACAGTTATAAATTTAGGAGAATAATGTTGTCATTGCCTTCAGTCCTCGATTTCATCTGAATGTTTCGGGCAGAAATCCGTATTTTCGTATAAGACGATGGCTAGTGTTTGAAATCTGTCGCGGAACCCGAAACACAGTTAAATATTTAGGAGAAGAATGCTATAAGGGTTTCTCAGTCCTCGATTTCATCTGGACTTTTTGAGCGATTTTCGTACCCCTCGACAAAAATGGACGGAAATCTATATTTTTGGGCCAGGCGATGGCTAGTGTTTGAAATCTGGTGCGAAACCTGAAAACCGGTTATAAATTTTGGAGAAGAAGGCTATAAGGGTCTCCAAGTCCTCGATTTCAACTGGACTTTTCGGGCGATTTTCGTACCACCCGACAAAAATGGACCGAGATTCGTATTTTCAGACCAAACTATGACTAGTCTTTGAAATCTTACGCCGAACCCGAAACACAATTTAAAATTTGGAGAAGAATGCTATAAGGGTCTTCTGGTCCTCGATTTCATCTGGTCTTTTCGGGAGATTTTCGTACCACCTGAAAAAAATGGATCGAAGTTCGTATTTTCGAACCAGACGATGGCTAGTGTTTAAAACCTGACGTAGAGCCAGTAACACAATTATAAAATCATGATCAAGGGTCTCTTGGTCCTCAATTTCATCTAGACTTTTCAGGCGATTTTTGTATCACCCCAAAAAAATCGACCGATGGCTACTGTTTGAATTCTGATGCGGAACCCGAAACATAATTATAAAATTTGGGAAAGAATGCTATAAGGGTTTTCGGGTCCTCGATTTCATCTGGACTTTCAGGTGATTTACGTACTACCTCACAAAAAAGGACCGAAATCTGTATTTTCGGACCAGACCATGGCTAGTGTTTGAAATCTGACACAGAACCTGAAACACAATTATAAATTTAGGAGAAGATTTCTATAAGGGTCTCCGGGTCCTCGATTTCATCTGGACTTTTCGGGTGATTTTCGTACCACTAGACAAAAATGGACCAAAAAGTATATTTTCAAATCAGACGAAGGCTAGTGTTGGAAATCTAACGTGTAACCCAAAACACAATTATAAATTTAGGAGAAGAATTCTATAAGGGTCTCTTGGTGCTCGATTTCATCCTGACTTTTCGATGAAAAAAGGAAAGTGTTGTTTGATAAAAAGACCAAAAACATGTTACAATCGGCACTTGGAATGGACGAATTTTTCCGTATATCTCATTGCAAAATAGCTAAAGAAATCTGGAATACACTTGAAGTAACACATGAAGGAACTATTGAGGTAAAACGTTCCAAACTCTTGGTGCTATCTTAGGGTGATTGTTAGGAGTTTGTAACAAAGGTCCTAGGGTGGTACTTGTACTTATTCTAACAATAGTGGAAAATCTCTTGTGGTGTGCAAGAGGATTGGATGTACCCTTGGTTATAAGGGAAACCAAGATAATATCTTTGTGTTCTTTATTTTTCTGCCATTTATCGTTTCCATACACTATTTTAAATCAGAAAAATCAAACACTAAATCTCTAAAAACAAGAAAATTTATAAACTCCTAATTCACCCCCACTCTTAGGTGCACTTCTGTACTTACAATTTGGCATCATAGCAGGTTCCGGTAATTTTCTCCTCAATCCTTATTAATAGCTTCCGCACAACCAATTTTTAGAGATGGTGGTAGTAGCAATAAACCACCATGTTTCGTTGGTGAACACTATGATTTTTGGAAGATTCGCATGCAAGCATATCTTGAGGCACAAGGAGATGATATATGGGATGCAGTAGAAAATGGTCCCTATGTTCCAAAAACATTCATCAACAATAAAGAAGAAATAAAGATAAAAGCCTCATTGACAGATGATGAAAAAAGGAAAGTGTTGTTTGATAAAAAGACCAAAAACATGTTACAATCGACACTTGGAATGGACGAATTTTTCCGTATATCTCATTGCAAAATAGCTAAAGAAATCTGGGATACACTTGAAGTAACACATGAAGGAACTATTGAGGTAAAACGTTCCAAACTCAACACATTATCTCAAGAGAATCTATTCTGGACTTGCAGAAAAGATTTTCTCATCTGACCAACCACTTGACGGCGCTTGGAAAAATCTTCTCTAATGATGAATTGAACCTTAAAGTTATGGGATCATTAACAAAGGCATGGCAACCTAAAGTAACGGCAATTTTTGAAAAGAAAAGCCTATCAAAGATGTCTCTTTCTACACTTTACGGAAAACTTCAAGAACATGAAATTGAAATTGAACAAAATGAAATTCATGAAAACAAACAAAAGAGCATTGCCTTAAAAGCGGATTCAAAAGAGAAAATTGATGATGAGAATTCTGATGAAGATAAGAACATCACCTCCCTTGTAAAGAAATTTGGTAAGTTCCTTCAAAATGAAAAAACTTATAAAATTGGAAAGAAAAGAAAAACTTTCAGGGAAAAGGATGTCTCCACTTCGAATCAAAACTTCACTTGTTTTGAGTGTGGCAAGCAAGGACACATAAAAGCAGAGTGCCCAAATATTAAGAAAAGTGCTCACAAGAAGAAAGAATCCAAAAAGGCCTATATAGCATGGGAGGACAATGAAGTCAGTTCATATTCGGAGTCGGAAAGTGACGAATGTGCAAATGTTGCATTGATGGCATCACACCAATCCGATGAAGATGAAGAGGTTAGTAACAAAGACTCTTCTCATAATAATGATACTAATAGTGAATTATTTATTGAGTATAATGATGCTCAAAATGCAATTAAAGAATTACTTATGGAATGTAAAAATATGTTCAAAATAGTGTCAACTCAAAAGAAACAAATTTCATCTCTTAAAGAGAAAATTGACACTATGGAAAAAGATTCTGAAAAATTAAAACAAAATTTTACATGCGATAAGTGTGATTCTCTTTCTTTCAAAATTGTCCAATTAAATAAAGTAGTTGAAAGATATGAAAATGGACAAGTTGGATTGGAAAATGTCCTTAATATGGAAATATATTATAATAAAAAAAATGATCATGGTTACTCAAAATTTGATAAACCAAGTATAAATAAAACCATCTTTGTTAAGGCAAGTGACCAATCCAACAAAGAAAAAGGTATAATTATGCAAAAAGATCATCATTATTATAAGAAGAATTTTATTCAAAAGAAACCTCATATACATACATATACAAGTAAATCTACTCCTACATGCTTTTATTGTGGTCAAAATGGCCACACACATAATGCTTGTCATTTTAATAAATTTGGTGTTCCAAATGGACATTATGTGTGGGTCAAGAAAGGTACTAATACAAGGTATTGATTCTTTGTAAGCACTTATCTTCAACATCTAAAATCTTCACTTAATATGTTGATAACATTGATTTTTTAAATGTTTATGTGTTCTATAAATATGAATATGTGCTTTACATGTC